>NW_013675547.1:0-11016 GCF_000517525.1 Limulus polyphemus
GTCGCTGAAGTTTCGTTTGAACGAATTTACGGAAAATTAACTAACGAACGGAGACGTAACAATACATTTGAAATTTATCACCAACTAGTCACAGACACATACTGTAAAGAATCCGGCCCATACATAACACCTGACAAGCGCACACTTATGATATTTCAACATCGGGTGAACGAAAACGTAACAGAACACCTGCATGAAAATATTGAGAAACTAAATGAATATATTTGATTCGACATGTTTTAATTTATTTATGGAAGGGTGAAATTCATAGCTCTTCAGCTATCATCTGAATGAAATTAAAGAATATTAAACTAAATGAATATATTTGATTTGACATATTTTAATTTATTTATGGAAGAGTGAAATTCATAACTCTTCAGCTATCATCTGAATGAAATTAAAGAATATTAAACTAAATGAATATATTTGATTTGACATGTTTTAATTCATTTATGGAAGGGTGAAATTCATAGCTCTTCATCTGAATGAAATTAAAGAATATTATATCATTCACGCGATATCTGCTATATCCAGTGCCGATTTGACCTTTCGTAGTTACCTCAACTCTTCAATCTGGCTGGGATAAAACAATCATACCAATTACTTGAAGTCCAGCTGTAACGGAATGAACTGGATTAGTAAGTTGGGAAGTGTAATTTTCATAAATTCTATTTATGTCACAACACACGAGAATTATTGGTTTTATTTCTGAATTGCCCTGAAGAACTGGTGTACCAGCAAGCTAGTCGTTTTGATCCCAAAGCGCGTTAAACTTTAACAGTGTTGCGTAAGCGAGGTCACGTGACTAGTGTCACGCCATCCTCTTTCTAGAAATATCCTGTTCCTTCAAGAATGCCCTAGCATTTACTAGATATGTGTTAGTCTTGTATATATAAGACGTTCACAACGTGACGGGACAACAAGGTAATGAGTATGCGGATAAAATATTGTTGGCCACGTGAGACGTGAGTTATAGTGTTGTTATAGAGCGACTGTTGAAATTAAGTGTTTCGTAAAGTTGTATTCGGAAAGAATAAACCAGTTTTATTTAAGAAAGGACTTGTGTCGCTAAAGTTCGTCGGAACGAATTTACGGAAAATTAACAAACGAACGGAGCCGTAACAATATCTTACTTGTGTGGGAACTATGGAAACACTAAAACTATCAGATCCAATACGTGTATAATTTATGGTCTGAATTATCCAAGGGGCTTAACTGTGTAAGATATCTTTTAAAATACGTGCTTTGCGGTAATATTGTACTTACAAGAATATTATATAACTACAACAACCTGGTAAGGTGTAAGGGTAGCTAATTTATATTACGTTATTCAATCATATATTGGAGTTCTGTAATTATAAATAACAAAATTTATTTTAAACTACACTTTTCAGTCATCTTTTCTTTCAGATAACTTCTTTATTTTCTGTGTTTTAATCAGTAAATCTTCATTACAATGGTCTCCGGATTTACAATGCTAATTTTATCTAAAATTAGGAGATCGATTCCCCCTCGGTGTACACAGCAGATAGCCCGATGTGGCATTGCTATAAAGGAAAAACACACACCCAATCATGTACGTTTTCTTGAATTCCGCTTTAGTGTTAAGACTGTAAGTTTTAGAGTAGACATCGATCAGTAAAATCGCTTTACATAAAGATACACCTGGCAGTTGCTAAGCGTTTTTAAAGTTTTATTTTGTTTTTTCATGGCAAAAGAAATATGTTACTTAGCCAAATTCTATTTTTCAATAGCGTCTAAGAGCTACAAGAAAGTTGGTGATGGTAGCACTTGTTGGAGTTCTGGGGAGCAGTCTTCCAGCAGGATATAACCTTGGTGTACTAAACACACCTGAGGCAGTAAGTTGTGTATAACTGTTTACTAAACACACCTGAGGCAGTAAGTTGTGTATAACTGTTTACTAAACACACCCGAGGCAGTAAGTTGTGTATAACAGTTCACTAAACACACCTGAGGCAGTAACTTGTGTATGAATGTTTACTAAACACACCTGAGGCAGTAAGTTGTGTATGACTTTTTACTAAACACACCTGAGGCAGTAAGTTGTGTATAACAGTTCACTAAACATGGCTGAAGCAGTAACTTGTGTATGACTGTTTACTAAACACACCTGAGGCAGTAACTTGTGTATGACTGTTCACTAAACACACCTGAGGCAGTAACTTGTGTATGAATGTTTACTAAACACACCTGAAGCAGTAAGTTGTGTACAACAGCTTACTAAACACACCTGAGGCAGTAAGTTGTGTATAACTGTTCACTAAACACACCTGAGGCAGTAAGTTGTGTATAACAGTTCACTAAACATGGCTGAGGCAGTAAGTTGAGTTTAACAGTTTACTAAATATGGCTGAGGCAGTAAGTTGTGTTTAACAGTTTACTAAACACACCTGAAGCAGTAAGTTGTGTATAACAGTTCACTAAACATGGCTGAGGCAGTAAGTTGAGTTTAACAGTTCACTAAACATGGCTGAAGCAGTAAGTTGTGTACAACAGTTTACTAAACACACCTGAAGCAGTAAGTTGTGTATAACAGTTCACTAAACATGGCTGAGGCAGTAAGTTGTGTATAACAGTTTACTAAACATGGCTGAGGCAGTAAGTTGTGTACAACAGATTACTGAAAATGGCTGAAGCAGTAAGTTGTGTACAACAGATTGTTGAACATGGCTGAGGCAGTAAGTTGTGTATAACAGTTTAGTAAACATGGCTGAGGCAGTAAGTTGTGTAACAGTTTACTTAACACACCTGAGTGTTTAACAGTTTACTTAACACACATGAAGCAGTAAGTTGTGTATACCAGTTCACTAAACACTGGCATACTATACCATTAAATCCATATCTCATGACAAATGTTAACTATGATTGTGACCTAATGGGGTGATGAACAAAAGGCTCTTATAGTCAATTATTACAACAAATAAAACACACTTATGCAGTTTTTCAGTAACTCTTTTTTATTTTTTACTTTGAGCAATTAAAATAAATGAAATAAATTAATGAAATGTTGTGTTTTTCTTAAGTATTTTGTAACAATTGCCTGTCAAAAATATTAACATTTTTTCGTAGATCCTGAGAGAGTTTGTTCACAGCTCAATATCGCAACGTGGGCTAGTTTTATCCGAGTCTCAACTGAACATTTTATGGTCATGTGTAGTGTCAGTCTTCCTGATTGGAGCTATGATAGGGTCATGTTGTGCTGGTTGGACAGCTAATAAAATTGGAAGGTGAGAAATTTTTGTTTCTTTTTCATTGCTAGATATAAACATACCAAATGTTGCCTGTCTTATTCTGAAGTCAATTTATTTTACTAATTATCAGATAATCTAAGGTGAAAGATTAAGTTGAAAGAAGTGAGAGTTCATGAAAATAACAGTCTAGGTTTATATTCTACAGGCGGCCCACTCTACTTCTTAATAGTGCGATAGGACTTCTATCAGCCGCACTGTTTGCCATGGCCCGAATTGCTTGTTCGGTCGAGATGATTATTCTGGGACGTCTACTTGCTGGAGTGTTTAGTGGTATGCACATTGACAAGTGCTGTTAGTTATGAGTAATCATAGTCACATTTGTATAGTTCGTTTCTTCTTACAAATGAAGCATTTTCTGCTTACAATTGGGAAAGCTTCGGTAAATCAGTTTATTTATTATCTAAAAAATTTCAAACATAAAATATTTCAATAAATGTTTAAATAAAAAAAGAAAGAAATTGTAATATCAATAAAGCCCACTGACAATGATTTGTCGTTTACCTTTGGAGTAAATAATAATAATAAAGCCGTAAATTCGTTAAGTATTACTGGTTGACAACTAATGCTTAAAAACATCGTGCGTTATTTTGAAGATGAAGCGTACTGGTTCAAACTTATTTTGTGACTCATTTTTTTTGGAATTTGTGATTATTTTTCCTGTTAAAACAAAATAAAAAATTTCCTATATAAAGCTTTCCTGTAGATTTGTTCTATAGTACACTAAAAGTATTTAAAGTATGATAGTTAGTGATACACTTACAATAAAGTGCAAAAATAAGTATATTTTCCCTAATCAAGAAACTGCTTCTACGAGGTACAATGTAGTCACTACTATTTAAACTCGAAAGCAGTTCTATCTAAATGTTGGTCCCGTAATGGCATAAAAATCATTATTCCTTTATGATTATTTTTTTATATTTAAAGTTTTCACTATGCAGACAATGATTTTTTTATTACAGAGAATATAAAAAGAGTGAATATAAAAGTCTGTTTGATGGTGTGACTTTTTTTTGGTGGTTATTTCGCAGTTAAAGTTGAACGAATACATTAACTTTTCAGAAATTTAATTCTCATTAAATATGATTTATCATCTCTAATCCAACATCATCTTTTTTTCTCTTTTTGCTATTTCTATTCTGCTTACTTAGTTCAGTTGAAGAAGTTGGTTGTGCTGCAAACACCATCGACCACAACAAAGAAGTGTCTGAGGAGGCGGCTGGGTGTTAACTATCGATTGGTTTCTAGTTTACAAAATCATGCCGAAGGTTGTGTTTAGCAGCTTTCAAAAGATGTCCAAGGACAAAAGAGATTTGCTGTCATCCATCAACCAACCACCCACTCCTCTCCTCGGTGCACCATTCAGAGTGACTGGTGCATGTACGTTTGTATGGACTATCTTTCACCTACCTCTGTATAAAGCATCCATTAATCTTCCTATAAATTTAGGCTGTGGACACCTGGAAAAGTAACAGTACTTAGTACATGAACTTCAAACATTTCCCCAGCTTGTCTATTAAAACATGCTATACCATGAACTTCAAACATTTCCCCGGCTTGTCTATTAAAACATGCTATACCATGAACTTCAAACATTTCCCCAGCTTGTCTATTAAAACATGCTATTCCATAAACTTCAAACATTTCCCCAGCTTGTCTATTAAAACATGCTATACCATGAACTTCAAACATTTCCCCAGCTTGTCTATTAAAACCTGCTATACCACGAACTTCAAACATTTCCCCAGTTTGTCTATTAAAACATGCTATTCCACAAACTTCAAACATTTCCCTGGTTTGTCTATTAAAACATGCTATTCCACGAACTTCAAACATTTCCCCAGCTTGTCTATTAAAACATGCTATTCCACGAACTTCAAACATTTCCCCAGCTTGTCTATTAAAACATGCTATTCCACGAACTTCAAACATTTCCCCAGCTTGTCTATTAAAACCTGCTATTCCACAAACTTCAAACATTTATACTGATTTAATTTAAATGCAACCCTGACATTTTGGTTTAATAACTTCCACAACAGATGAATCAAATTAACATAGGGAGAAGAACAACTGGTAAGATAATTGCCGCCTTTTTTATGGTTAACTTTTGACTAGCTAGGTCATGGGCACCAAACTAGCTTTGATGAAAGAAAATAAAAAAAACATTACAAAAGAGTCCTGAAACTTGGGTATATGTTGTTATCTAACATTGGCTATCAGCAACTTAATCAGTAAATACTTAGTAGACAGAAATGGAAACTGTAAACGGCCTTTTGGTTTAAAATCTAAACAATCCTCCTTTAAAGTACATTTTATTTTGGGAATTTGGACTACTCAGATCTTTTGACTGGCCATTGACCACCTGCAGTTGTTATAGATTATTTAACATAATTAACGTGACTTTCCTTGCCATCTGTGTTAGCAGATTACATAACGTAAAAAACGTCATTTCACATGATATTCTGTGTTACCACAATATATATATATCACAGATATATATATCACTTTCCATAATATTATATGTTAGCACATAATACAATATAAATATTATCCCTTGATATTCTATGTTAGCACATAATACAATATAAATATTATCCATTGATATTCTATGTTAGCACATAATACAATATAAATATATCCATTGATATTCTATGTTAGCACATAATACAATATAAATATTATCCATTGATATTCTATGTTAGCACATAATACAATATAAATATTATCCCTTGATATTCTATGTTAGCACATAATACAATATAAATATTATCCATTGATATTCTATGTTAGCACATAATACAATATAACTATTATCCCTTGATATTCTGGGTTAGAACCCATCTGAGTAAATGTACACACACACGTCATTAATGGAAATCACTTCCCAAGTATTCTTGTGTTAATCAACACTGGTAGACATTACATTTCATTCTTTAATAAATCATACAGTATCCAGAAGCTACTGTGGACTCTAATAAGGCTTAATGTCCATATAAACAGAACTATGAAATGAAACTTTTAATGTGACGTGATAACCACTTGAGTTTCTTCTCATTTTATTTTTTGATAAGTTTGCCTAACAGTTATTTGTATCATCTTTAGAGGATCCAGTTTACTCTTGGTAAATTTTGGTTTTGGCTTAGAATCCCTTGAGATTCACATCTCAAAAGGTATAAGCTTGTCATTCCTTATAACCTAAATGGTGACCCTAAGTCTCTCTTCATGTCTGGAGGTTCTTTCCTTCTTTGTGGTTCATTATATGTAAACAATTTAAATTTTTTTTTCTATTAGGATATGCCCTAAAATTATGTTTTGTTCTTGTTTGATTTTATGTTTTTAACTTTCTCTTTTTTTCCCTGGGCCCGGCATGGCCAGATGGTAAGAGCACTCGCCTCGCAATCTGAGGGTTGCGGGTTCGAATCTCCGTCACACCAAACATGCTCGCCCTTTCAGCCATGGGGGCATTATAATGTGATGGTCAATCCAACTATTCATTGATAAAAGAGTAGCCCAAGAGTTGGCGGTGGGCAGTGATGACCAGCTGCCTTCCCTCTAGTCATACACTGCTAAATTAGGGACAACTAGCGTAGATAGTCCTCATGTAGCTTTTCACGAAATACGTAACAAACAAACAAATTCTTCTTCCCTATTCTTTAAAGAAAATCAAACTTGGAAAAATATATCATAATGGAATTGGTTATAAGTTTTGACTCTTTATGCTTGGCATTTTTTCTGTGGACATCTGGAATGTAACTAAACTTGGATAAGTATAATTAATGTTATCAGACTCTAGTGAACTTTATGATGAAATAATGCTTACATTTTACTTCAGGAAAAATTCTTTGAATGTGAAGACCTGTTCACAAATTCTATAGCTTGTGAACTCATCAGGATATATCTGTTTCTCTTCTATGTTAATAATCATTTTGTATTCCCCTTTATTCCCTCCCCTTTTCTGGCCATTTTCTAGGTATTGGTTCCAGTGTGGGGCCTATGTACATGATGGAGTCTGGTCCTTCTAACCTGAGGGGAGCACTTGGGGTTTTGCAACAGCTTGGTCTCTGCGTGGGGATTCTAATTGCTCAAATACTAGGTCAAAAAGAAATTTTAGGTAAATTTACTGGACACATTATACATAAATTTGTAAATTTAGGCTAAATTTGGAGTAATTCTAAGTGCCACATTATCCCGAAGGAGTGAAAACTTAAATCTGGTTTCTTGTTTAGTGAGTCTGGTTTCATGTTGATTAAGTTTTTACATACATTTATGTATATGTTAAGTTCTTTTTAGAATGAATGTGTTAACAGTAATAGCTAATCATCACTTTTTGCCCATGTGAAAGCTCTGTTTTTTAAATTCACATACAAAATATTACTGAAAAGGTAGACAATATAAACGTTTACTTGTCACATAGAACCTAGCTGATAGTAGGTTTCTTTGAATGGAGTCACAGTAAAAGTACCAACTGTTCAATACTTTCGTTTGATAAAAAGAAACAAGGTAAACACTATTCTTAAAAACTTTTATGAAGAATGTCATTAGTAAAAAATAGATAATAAATAAGATTATATTTCACCTTCTCTTAACTTCCATTGCAGGAAACGCCACCAACTGGCCGATTCTCCTATCAGTTTATAGTTGCTTTATTGCCGTTGGTCTTTTAATCCTATTGTTTTGTCCAGAAAGTCCTGCATATCTCTACATCAAAATGGGAGAATATGATAAAGCTTTTAAAGGTAAAAACGGCACTTTTTTCCCTCTGGATCTGCCAAAGTTAAACTAAAATAAAATATTCAATGTGTGTGTGTAAGGCCATTTTAACAGGATAAAAGTGTGTCTGATTGCAACAGAACTGGATAGGCCATGTAAACTATCCCTGTACATCTAATTTTGACAAAGATCATTTGAGCTAACACTTCATGTTTAGTTGCCCTAACATTTTGTCCGACCTGTTTAGAGTTGGAGAAATTACGTGGATTCCCAGCTGCACTCCTCCACGGGGATGTAGTATTGTTACGAACAGAGCGTAAAATGAATGAATCCTGTTCTACTTGGACAATAACGAGGGTATTTAAGGATCCGTTAGTGAGAAAACCACTTTTTTCTGTGTGTATTATGCACATTGGACAACAACTCTGCGGTATCAATGCTGTAAGCTTCTTTTACACATTATTTTCTGAATGAATTATCAACATAACTTAATGTCATTATTGTCTCATACTTAACAGTCAGCTTAAAGATTGCTTCTATTTCATCATCAATACACTATTCCTTCAAATATTTATTTCTCAACTAAAACGTTACTTCTTATAATAACAGTTTACAGTGTTTCAGCTGATGCTTTGAGACTAATGTTCTGCTAGTTATGTCTTCCTTTAAAAGTAATACTTTTCAAACTGGTACCAAATTTTCAGGTTATCTACTACTCTACTAGCACCTTTCTGAAGATTGGAATGACGTACACTCAGAGTCAGTATGGCAGTATTGGAGCTGGTTTGGCCAATGTTGTCATGGCATTTGTTTCGGTAGGTTGAATAATTCTGTTATCCAATTATATTATCCTATTGTTTTAGTTTTGTAAGAATATTGTACAATACTTGTGCTCCGTGGTGCTATGAAACCTTTAAAAAGACTTATTGTGGAATCAAATATAATTTTTTATATTCCGAGTTATATAAATCGACATGAATAAGCCATATTGTCAAATGTCGGAATCAAATAAAAATTTTGTTGACTTTGTTATTCAACCATCAGCACATGGACAGTAAGTCTAACCAGTCAATGGTGCACTGTATCCTGCAATGTTCACAACCAATGTGATTACCATACTGCAGCAAGGAAATGCGATACATGTTAATATGGTTTTCACGCAGACTGGTGCCCCTCTGCATATTGGTAACCAGGTGAAACATGTTTTGTGGAAGCATTTTCGAAACAGAATCATTTCATGTCACTTTCTTTGTTCACCAGACCTTACACCAGCAATTTGTGGTTGAAAGGGGGTACCTGAAGTCATACATGTACCATGGAAGTCTCACACAATTTCTGACCTCGTGGATGCAACTATTGTTAAAGTGGCCAGCATTCCAAATGGTCATTGTTGCTGTAATGTCCATCGGTCAGACGGATGCATTCTGGGAGCTAGAGAAGAATGTTTTAACTGCTGCTGTGATTGATCAGATGGGTATTAGTGATATCTGTGGTGGCAACATGTGACAGCTGTGGTGGCAACATGTGGCAGCTGTGGTGGCAACATGTGACATCTGTGGTGGCAACATGTGACAGCTGTGGTGGCAACATGTGGCAGCTGTGGTGGCAACATGTGACATCTGTGGTGGCAACATGTGGCATCTGTGGTGGCAACATGTGACATCTGTGGTGGCAACATGTGACATCTGGAATGGCAACATGTGACAGCTGTGGTGGCAACATGTGACATCTGTGGTGGCAACATGTGGCAGCTGTGGTGGCAACATGTGACATCTGTGGTGGCAACATGTGACAGCTGTGGTGGCAACATGTGGCAGCTGTGGTGGCAACATGTGGCATCTGTGGTGGCAACATGTGACATCTGTGGTGGCAACATGTGACATCTGTGATGGCAACATGTGACAGCTGTGGTGGCAACATGTGAAATCTGTGATGGCAACATGTGACAGCTGTGGTGTATTCATTAAAGTGAATAACATTTCTTCTAGGCTATGTTTATTTCAAATAACATTTATCAAAACTCCAAAATTATGGAACAACTGTGCCCTCTAGAAAACAAACATCTAAATTAAAATAATAAATATATATAGCCTACAACATTGATATTCATCAGGCTATTATTATTAACTGTTTTGCATTAGGCTACTATTACCTAGAAGCCACTGTTCACCTGATGAAGAAAGGTCCAAATTTTGAAAGTACTTGGGTTACTTATTTTGAACCTGTGCATTTTCCTAACATCATGAATTATCTAGAAGTTGTAACCCTATACCTGATATTCATCAGGTTAATATTACCAAGAACTAAGAAGCTTTTGCCCTAAGCCTGTCTCTCAGTCATATAATAATAATAGTATTATTATTATTGCCTCCTTTTGTTTCTATCTTGTATTAAACAATTATAATATTGTTATTTTCAACAGATTATTGCCTCAATAAAGGTATAGAGTGAGAAAACAAACTTAATCAATAATTTTTGGTTAAGATTACATGATAATGTTATTTATACATAACAAAAATAATACTGAAATCACTATTTTAATACCTATGTTGAAATTTTGAATTTCTCAAGGTTGCCATATTTGATCATGTGTGTGTTTTGAATATTAACTAAAGTAAGATAATAATGGCTGGAGACGGCTTGAATGGGTAATGAAGAAAAACTTTAATATAACAGCAAATTTACAATGTTTCGACAAAGTTTTGTCATCATCAGGTAACTGTAAGATAGGGAAATGAATTACTGATTGGAAAATTTATGTACGATTACTTTAACAGCAGGAGGGGTATGAATGATTGAAAAATTTACTTAATAATGACTGGAATGATACGACTAGTAGCCTACATATCTCAAGAAGGATATGACTGGATAGGATTGTTTTCTAGATGAATCTTTCAAAGGATTAAACCTTACCTGGTTGCATTATAATTATCTTTACAAAATGAAATTAATACTTAAGTAGCACTAAGGATATATGACCCAACTTTTGAAACTTGGCACCAATATAGTGGAAGTATTGTTACGACAGCAGAGGTCA
>NW_013675547.1:11560-13947 GCF_000517525.1 Limulus polyphemus
CAGAGAGAGAATATTGTTGGGCACATGAGACATTCGTCGTGAGTTATAGCATTTGTTATAGCACGACTGTTGAAATTAAGTGTATTGCAAAGTTGTATTCAGAAAGAATAAACCAGTTTTATTTAAGAAAGGACTTGTATCGGTAAAGTATCTTTGGTAAGAATTTTTACGAAAAATTAACTAACGAATGGAGACATAACAATATCATACACATAGGATTTAAATCCATTAACTCAAATTATAGTTAATGGAGTTATTATGTGACAAGAAAAATGGGCCACTTGACTAAATTATAGTTTTACTGTTATGTGAATAGGTACTAACTACTGATAAAATAACATTATGAATTGAGTCTGCAAGTCACAGGTTTGAATCCAGTCACTGAACATGCTCACTTTTTCAGACATGAAGGCATTATGATGTGAGGGTTAATCCTATTTTTTGTTGGTGAAGAGTAGACCTAGAGTTAGCAGTGGACATGTTTACTAGCTTCCTTCCTTCCAATTTTTCACTTCTAAGTTAGGGATGGCTAGTGCAGAAAGCTCTTGAGTAGCTTTGCCCAAAATTCAACAAAACAAACAAAGCTTAATTTAACTCTTTCTGTATCTTCTTGAGAGATTGGACATTGACAACCAAGTTCAAACTGTTCACAATTAATGGGCATATTTTAATTTTGTTTAAAAATAGAAAATTTTAAGTCTTTTTCTTTCTTCTTTAGGTACCACTAGTGAATAGCTGTCAACGTAGAATTCTAATTCTTGTCAGTATCTGTTCTGTGGCATGTAGTCTAATAATTCTTACCATTTCGATGGCTCTTCAGGTGAGCAAGTACCATCATTGTCTTTTGAAAATACACCTGTTTACACAGACTTTTAATAAATGAGTAAAGTACCGATTTTATTGTTTCAATAAAAAAGTTACAGTAAGTAATAGTTTGAATGTAAGCCTGTTTACAAAGTTTCTAAATGGTCTTTCATATGATTAACTGAAAACACGATTATATAGTCTCCTCAAAAAATTATGTTTACCCACTCATCACAGTACTGTACAAGAATAAAGCACATGTTTAATAAGCACATTAATAAATAAATATCTTGTACAGTTATTTCATCGTATTTTTGTTTAATTAAAAAACCTTTGAAACCTTTGTTTCAGAGCGTATCTCCTGCCTTATCATACGTTATAATTATTTCTTCTCTGTGCTTTGTCCTTGGGTATGGAATTGGTTTGGGTAAGTGTCTTGTGGAAACAACACTGCCTATTTTTTATATATTGTTTGCCATCATTATTTAATATGTTTCTTTTTAATTAATACTTAAAATAATGTAATTTTTAGGACATTAATAATATTGTATAACTGAGCAATGTTAGTGCCTTCCCTCTAGTCTTACACTGCTAAACTAGGGACGGCTAGCGTGTAGCTTTGCGTGAAATTCAAAACAAACAAATCATTTCAAATTAACTCATTAAATACCTGTAGCGAGCTGAATTCCAAATGAAAAAATAATGAATGAGAGTGCTAAAGCTTGTAGATACTCAATGAAAATTTATTGACAAGATTTCGTGATCTAGTTTTTTAATCTACAAATACTGAGTGAGTTGTCTTGGATAATTTTATTGTTCTGTTTTCCAACCATAAGTACTAAGTAAAGATGTGTTGCTTAACTTTAAGTTAGATGGTTTCTAAGCTAAAAATACTGACAGTAAGTTAATTGCTTATATTATCAAAAATAATATAGAGTAACAAAGTTTCTTATCTCTAGTTTTAACCAGTTATTGTTAAACTCATTAAATTTAAACCAGTATTATACAAACAATGTGAAGTTATGCTAAGAGCATAAGATATTTAACCAGTATTTAGATAAACGATGTGGTGTTCCTCTGAGAGCACATTTATTGACAGATATTTAACCAGTGTTATACAAACAATGTGAAGTTATGCTAAGAGCATATTTATTGACAGATATTTAACCAGTATTTATATAAACAATGTAGTGTTACACTAAGAGCACATTTATTGACAGATATTTAACCAGTATTTAGATAAACGATGTGGTGTTACACTAAGAGCACATTTATTGACAGATATTTAACCAGTATTTAGATAAACGATGTAGTGTTACACTAAGAGCACATTTATTGACAGATATTTAACCAGTATTTATACAAACAATGTGAAGTTACACTAAGAGCACATTTATTGACAGATATTTAACCAGTATTTAGATAAACGATATAGTGTTACACTAAGAGCACATTTATTGACAGATATTTAACCAGTATTTAGATAAATGATGTGGTGTTACACTAAGAGCACATTTACTGACAGATATTTAACCAGTATTTAGATAAATGATGTGGTGTTACACTAAGAGCACATTTACTGA
>NW_013675547.1:14809-17151 GCF_000517525.1 Limulus polyphemus
ACTAGAAAAGCTGTGACATCCATCCATTATGGTTTGATATCATATGATAAAATACAATACAAAGAGGTCCTGATGATCAGAAAACTGTGGTCCAGGCTCGTAATTGATTCTCCTATATTTTTCCACACCACAAAAAGTTATAGGTTGCTGAATGTGAGATACAGAAGAAACTGTAATTATATTTTTGTCTTTTAGGTCCACTTCCATATATGATTGGCAGTGAACTCTTCCATCAAGGTCCCAGGGCAACAGGAATGGGGCTTGGATGTCTGGCAAACTGGTCGGCCAATTTCATTGTTGCCCTCACCTTTCCACTCCTACAGGTAAATAAAGTGAATTGCTACTAATTTCAGTGTTATGTGTTCTAAAACTTCTTTTAAATGTCATGAAAACTTCGTAACTGTTGAGTGTTATGAATTTTAATTAACGCACAATCAGAGTTGACTGTCGTGAGAAATCTTTAATAAAAAACTAGTTTTTTTTGTCATGAACGATCTTTACCACATACGTACCTGCTGCTGGGTGTCGTAGAATCTTTTACACAAAACTCTTATTAAAGGTGATGAAGAATCTGTAACATAAATCTGCTTTTTAGTTTCATGAAGGTCTTTTACTACATATCTGCTGTTGCAAGTGCTGAAGAAATATTTAACCACACAATTCCTGTTAAGAGTAATTGGTAAATTTTTAACACAAGACTCCTGTTGAGGGTAGTGAAGAATCTGTATTGCAGGATTACTGTTGGGTATATGTTTTCTTTGAGGCTCATAATTTGGGTAGAAAACTAATAACTATCATTAATTGAGTTAATTCCACGTTTGTGTTTAGCTTATTGCAAGCTTTTGGTTACTGTACAGCTGTTGATTATAATTTCAAATGATCTTACAATAATACAGATCCAACGGTTGCAGTGCAAACCATGTTAAAACTTCTGATATTTTACATAGTTGTAGATGGATAGGTAACAATGAAAATACACATTGTTGTGAATGGATAGTAAACAATTAAAACATATACATTGTTGGGAATAGATAGTAAACAATTAAAACATATACATTGTTGTGAATGGATAGGTAACAATGAAAATACACATATTGTTGTGAATGGATAGTAAACAATTAAAACATATACATTGTTGGGAATAGATAGTAAACAATTAAAACATATACATTGTTGTGAATGGATAGGTAACAATGAAAATACATATATTGTTGTGAATGGATAAGTAATAATGAAAATACATACATTGTTGTGAATGGATAGTAAACAATTAAAACATATACATTGTTGGGAATAGATAGTAAACAATTAAAACATATACATTGTTGTGAATGGATAGGTAACAATGAAAATACATATATTGTTGGGAATGGATAGTAAACAATTAAAACATATACATTGTTGGGAATGGATAAGTAACAATGTAAATGTCTGCATTGTTGTTAATGGATAAGTAACAATGTAAATGTATACATTGTTGTGAAGGATAAGTAATAATGAAAATACATATATTGTTGTGAATGGATAGGTAACAATGAATATATATATATATATTGTTGCAAATGGATAGGTGACAATGAAAATACACTTGTGAATGGATAGGTAACAATTAAAATATATACATTGTTGTGAACGAATTATTTTTAAATCTATGTATACCTATATATATAATAATATATTATAACAGAATACATTATCATAACTTATAATCTCCATGGGCTAAACTGTTAAAAATATACGTTTGCAGTAAAAATCATATGATATCAAACCATAATGGACAGCTGTAACAGTTTCTCCAAAATGTGTTAATTAACAACAATCTATTTTATTTGTCATATGCAAGGTATCCCCCCTGCTACTACTACAAGTTCTTGTATGCACACATTACTGCTGGAACCGTGTAAACCACTGGAATTTTGTGTTAAGGAATTGGTAACACCTGTTTAATGTAGTTGTTTAAGCTAATAAAGTATACGTAATACAAGTTAAACAGAAATAATTAATTATTACAACGTCCAAAGAAGGTGGTTTTCCTCGTGACAGATCACGAACAGTCCGTGCTGTTAAATCACAGAGAAACTCTATGGGTGCATATACTGATAGATATTTATCCAGTATTATAAAAACAAAGAGTTGCACTTTTGATGGGTTTTCCAATAAATTTTTAACTTCACAGCTTTGTACAAACATGACTGATAAATAGTGCTAAAGGTAATAAGATAAACGATGTGGTGTTATAAATACTGGTTAAATATCTGTCAATAAATGTGCAACCACATCATTTATCTAAATACTGGTTAAATATCTGTCAATAAATGTGCTCTTAGTGTAACACTATATCG
>NW_013675547.1:18151-21515 GCF_000517525.1 Limulus polyphemus
CTGTTGTATTGGTTGGACTATAAATTCTTGTTCCAGATTTGTAGATGTTAGTTGTTTCTCCATTTTCCAAAGATTTTAAAATGCCTGATTTTGTTGTTAAAGGGTGGTTTGGATGTAACAATTTGATCTGCTTTAGTTACAAGTAACTCCACTTCTCTAGTGATCTGAACAGATGATTGCGTACTGTAAACTTTTTTTTGTCTTGATCTGCTTTAGTTACAAGTAACTCCACTTCTCTAGTGATCTGAATAGATGATTGTGTACTGTAAACTTTTTTTATCTTGATCTGCTTTAGTTACAAGTAACTCCACTTCTCTAGTGATCTGAACAGATGATTATTTATTGTAAACGTTTTTTTATCTTGATCTGCTTTAGTTACAAGTAACTCCACTTCTCTAGTGATCTGAACAGATGATTATTTATTGTAAACGTTTTTTGTTTTTTTATGTTGATCTGCTTTAGTTACAAGTAACTCCACTTCTCTAGTGATCTAGTGATTATTTATTGCAAATTTGTTTTATATCTTCTTGAGTGTGATGCAAACATATCATCAATGAACGAAGCCAAACTGTCAGAGTCACAATTAACTTTTGTAGAGCTTGTGAGGTCGGTAAATAACAAATGTTGTTGGAGGACCCATGGAAATCCCATCAATCATATTGAAAGAGTTTGAGTTCTATGATAAGTAAATTTCTTTTAAGAACATGGTGAATAGTGAGTCGAGAGAAAGTAATGTTTCATTTTTTGTAGTCGACTCCTTACAGTTGTTCAAGTATCTGTGGCTGGAACTTTTGTAAAAAAAAAGCGATTAAATCAAAAGTTACAAGAAGATTTGTTTAATCGACTACTTTTAACAATGTTTTGAAGATTTTTGAAATGAAAGGATTCTTTAACAAAATGTAAAATGTTCCAGATTAAAATTGATCATATTTATGCTAATTAGAAAGTTGAGAATCATTGAAGGTTATGATAGTAGAAAGTGAACATCAAATTTGTGGGTTTTTGTTTGTAGGGTTTAACCTTTCATAATTCTACTCGTGTAAATCGCCTGTGTCATATAACTTCTTCAGTTACTGCTGAATATCATTTTCCAGTGTTTTAAATGATTTGTTACGTCTCCATTTGTTAATTAACTTTCCGTAACTTCGTTCCGTCGAAAAGTTAGCGACACAAGTCCTTTGGGAGTGCTCTAGCATTTGCTAGATTGGGGTGGTCTGGTATATATAAGATGGTCACGGCGTGACGTGAGAACGTGTGTAGGTAGTTAGTAATTGATTTGCAGTCAGAGAGTATTGTTGAAGTTCGTTATAGTGTTTGTTTTAGTGCAAATGTTGAAATCAAGTGTATCGTAAAGTTATATTCAGGTAGAATAAACCAGTTTTATTAAGTGAGGAACAGGATGGTTCTAGAAACGTGGCGTGACACTAGTCACGTGACCTCGCTGACGCAACAGATTTTAATATCTGATTTTCTAAATTTCACAGACCTTTTCACTATAATTTGACTTGCTTATAACTACACTAAAGTTTCTGCTGGGAAATTCAGAATATTTTTACCCTTTCTTTCAAAAGGTGTGATGTTTTTGTAGAGATTTGTTAACTTCAAATCTTGTGACTTGCTTTTCAGTGTTAGTATTTGTATTATAAATTAAACTTGTAGCCTGACAACTGCTATTGCACTAAAGCTGAAAGCTTCCAAAATATGAAATAAAAGTGTGGAGATTTTCCAGTATTTAGTAATTTTCTACCCATGTTATGAGCCTCAAAGAATATATATATACAACTTTTATGGGGGGGGGAAATTAATCTAAGCATTTGACAATTGGAAAACCTAAAACTTGACTTTTCTTGGCTTAAAAATTATCGCATATTTTTTGAAGAAATATTTTAATTGTAACATTGTACCTAAAAATCTTCAATTAAACACTTCCCAAACAAACAAACATGTAATGAAGTTGAATTAAAAAACAGAAATTTCTCTTGTAAAAGATGAACTGAAATTCTGTGAAACCGAAAGAAGATACAAGATAGTATTTATGATATAGAAACTTATCTTGAAGAACTCTTTCTTTTAGTGACTTTAAGAAAGTTTTAAATTTTTGTAATTACATAGTCAATAGTCAAGAAGTTAAAAAATTAATTATTTTCAAAGAATTTTCAATTCTACCAAATTTAATGTTTTCCATATTTGGTTAAATAGCAGGTTACAATTAACTAAAACTCTTATTCTTACCGCATGTCTGTTGTCACGGTGAATTAAAATCCAATTTGTTTTTACTTTTCAGCAACTGTTAGACCAGTACGTTTTCCTAATCTTTGCCACCTTCACAGTGTTTCTTGGTATTTATCTCTACAAATACCTACCTGAAACTAAAGATATGAACCCTGTGGATCTGTCATCCCTCTTTCAATCACCTCTGTGTGAGGAGAAACTATGAAACAGCACCATCTTTGAACAATAATAATTTTTGTGATGACATTTTAACAACAGTTAATCACGCTGAGAAAGACATACTGAGAGTATACGAGAAAAGATAAATACCATTTAATTATAAATAAGCTGAGAAACTTAATTAAAGAGCAATCACATCTTGAATCAATAAACGTTATTATCCTTGTTTCATAGTTTAATATACTGATAATAAATCTATCCAGATATGCTAAAAGTAGTACTTATATTCTCTATGTCTGATTTAACATCAGGCATTAGTTATTAGCTATATTAGTATCAAATGTTTTCTGACACTTTTCTATCTCTGAGTCTTTCCAGAAAAAACGATAAAAATTTTTCGAATCCACATCATGTAATCAAAGATTAAATAAAGATGTATACATATGTTATGTAATATTAGTTTTATACACCTTATAAGTTCACCAAGAGAGCCGTGTTTGTTTATAATACATTATTTGTATGTTAATGTACATTTATACCTACATATGAACACCACATTATTTGTATGTTAATGTACATTTATAACTACATATGAACACCACATTATTTGTATGTTAATGTACATTTATACCTACACATGAACACCACATTATTTGTATGTTAATGTACATTTATACCTACATATGAACACCACATTATTTGTATGTTAATGTACATTTATGAACACCACATTATTTGTATGTTAATGTACATTTATACCTACATATGAACACCACATTACCTGTATGTTAATGTACATTTTATACTTACACATGAACACCACATTATTTGTATGTTAATGTACATTTATACTTACACATGAACACCACATTATTTGTATGTTAATGTACATTTATACCTACACATGAACACCACATTATTTGTATATTAATGTACATTTATACCTACACATGAACACCACATTATTTGTATA
>NW_013675548.1:0-7159 GCF_000517525.1 Limulus polyphemus
CAATGGAATATTTGGTGAATAGTGGTGTAACAACAGAATATTTGGTGAATAGTGGTGTAACAACAGAATATTTGGTGAATAGTGGTGTAACAACAGAATATTTGGTGATTAGTAGTGTAACAACAGAATATTTGGTAAATAGTGGTGTAACAACAGAATATTTGGTGAATAGTAGTGTAACAACATAATATTTAGCGATTAGTAGAGTAACAACAGAATATTTGGTAAATAGTGGTGTAACAACAGAATATTTGGTGAATAGTGGTGTAACAACAGAATATTTCGTGATTAGTAGTGTAACAACAGAATATTTCGTGATTAGTAGTGTAACAACAGAATATTTGGTGAATAGTAGTGTAACAACAGAATATTTGGTGAATAGTGGTGTAACAACAGAATATTTGGTGATTAGTAGTGTAACAACAGAATATTTAGCGATTAGTAGTGTAACAATGGAATATTTGGTGAATAGTAGTGTAACAACAGAATATTTAGCGATTAGTAGTGTAACAATGGAATATTTGGTGAATAGTAGTGTAACAACAGAATATTTAGCGATTAGTAGTGTGAGAATAGAATATTTGGTGATTAGTAGTGTAACAACAGAATATTTAGTGATTAGTAGTGTAACAACAGAATATTTCGGGATTAGTAGTGTAACAACAGAATATTTGGTGAATAGTGGTGTAACAACAGAATATTTAGTGATTAGTAGTGTAACAACAGAATATTATTGATTAGTAGTGTAACAATGGAATATTTCGTGATTGGTAGTGTAACAACAAAATATTTCGGGATTAGTAGTGTAAAAATGGAATATTTGGTGATTAGTAGTGTGAGAATGGAATATTTGGTGATTAGTAGTGTAATAACAGAATATTTCGTGATTAGTAGTGTAACAATGGAATATTTCGTAATTAACAGTGTGAGAATGGAATATTTGGTGATTAGTAGTGTAACAACAGAATATTTAGCGATTAGTAGTGTAACAATGGAATATTTCGTAATTAATTGTGTGAAAATGGAATATTTTTGGTATAATGGTAAGATATTTGATGGCTAGGTCTTGAACCGTGAATCGTTTGTTATCGGAATGTTATATTCAGAAAGAATAAACCAGTTTTATTTAAGAAAGGATTTGTGTCACTAAAGTTTCGTCGGAACGAATTTACGGAAAATTAACTAACGAACGGAGACGTAACAATATTAAACGTTAGGCCTATCACTTCTACGGCAGTTAACTTTTCCTTGGCCGTGACCTTACTCTATTTTGCTATTGTCTGTCTGCCGTTTCCGCTCGTCTCACATTATTCATATGTTTTTCATTTAATCGTCTGCCCACCTTCATATTCTCGACGTCAAAGTATTGCACACGACATTCGATAGTTTCAACATCAATGAATTATAAACACAACTTTCAACAGTTGTCTGCTTTTAACTCTCTTATTATAAAAACACACTAAACAATCATAAAACATTAACCAACAAAATAAATTAATTAACACTACCTAGACTAAACAGTCTTTTATATCATGATATAATACTAAAGCTAGATATATCATGATAGTAAGTATAGTGGCTTTTTTTTGTTGTTTGCATGAGAAGCACCAGCATTGCATAGTTAACATTCAAAGTAGCCCTATCACGAACCTAGAAAAATTTATTTTTCAGAGTTAAAACATCAACATCAAATTTTTAATACTTAGGTGTAGCATACCATAGCCCATGAATGTCAATACACCTAATATGAAAGGGATTGTAAATCGAAATAGATAGACTCCCCTCCCACCCAGTTCTGGGTGAAAATGGTCACACCAATATAGTAGTTATATTGTATTTGTCATAAGACATTATGTTTGGCCTATTACATTTTTTAAACCCAACATTCTTAATCTAGTCTCTTATGTGTCCATCCTTTAAGTCAGGCTTTTACTGGCATAAATCTATCAATTTATTCTCCTCTTGTCTTCTTCCTTGTTTTTCTTGGAAAGTGGACATTGGTTCCGATTTGCCATAGTTGATGCTGTCTGAGTTGTTTGCCACGATGGAAACTGGAGTAGGCTAACTTGCTCTCTTTCACCAACCTCTCGGAGCTTGACCTTGCTGTTGTTAATCTACCCTTGTGAATGGGTGTGTGTGAAGATAGAATTGTATTGTATTGTCTCCAGGTAACTGTCCTTACAATCCCTGAAGTCTCGACAAGTTTCCAATAGTTTCCTCATCCGTGGACACAGGAAGCTCAGAATCATATCTGTGATTTCCTTTGCAGATATTCCACTTTTACCATATAGCTTGTGTCCACGTCTAGTAGGTTACATGTCAGAGATAGAGGGAATCTTGGATTACATTCACTTCAAGTATCTCTTCCACAAGCAGTTTCACAGGTTTTGGGGACAAGATTTGAAAGATGAGTGGGATGCATACCTCCCATCTTCTTTTGATCTTGCAACCTGATGTTCAATAGGTTGCTGATTTCTAGGATTCTGTTATCTGATGGTCAAAAACGTGCTAGTTTACACTCTTAGAGGGCACTTTTCCAGCACACCCATCTTTTTCCTTGCCTTCATGGCCAACAAATCAAGGGCTGAAATAATACTACCTTTCTTTTGGACTGATCTTCTATATGTTTTAATCGACCATTTACTTCGATGGAATTTAAAATTGTTCTAAATCAGTCTCCAACACATCAGTTGGGCCAGATTCTGCATCATCTCTCTCTTCTGCCTCTCTTGATCTTATTCTAGTTGTTTTTAAACAAATTTGCAAAGAGGATGATTTTACAAATGTATGGCACTGTATTAATTTTTTGGTTCACCTTGAATTAAAATCCTCTTCTTAACCACCCTAATTTGACTTAAAATATCGATAAAAGAAGCCTTTCTCAAGGTTAAGCATCTTTCCTCTTTGTTTCTTGAGGCTTATGACACCACATGAAAGTCTGACATCATACAGGACATTCCTTCATATGGGTTACATCGCCATTTACCCATTCGTACTGTTTAGTACATGTGAGATCAACATTATTTATCTTAATCTTTCAATGTGTAAAAGCACAATGCTATGTATTGAATGTCACACTTTTTAGTATTATGATCAACTTCCACTGTGTTCAGATTTCATGATGGTCATTGAATATGAGGTATATTTAACAGTACGTGAGTGGACCACTCTAAATGGTTTCTAATTTTAACCTACTAAAACCTGTGGTGAAAAGAGCACAGCTAACTCACTGTGTAGCAATAGCTTTGTGCTTAACAACAAAACAAAACCAATCAAATAAAATTGTTTGCATGTATTTCTGTTTCTAGTAGGTTATGCATTCTGATGTTGATCGTCATGTACGAGATGTACAAGTTCTTGTGATGGCTGAACCAAGGTCATTATAAACATTGTTGTGATGGCTGAACCAAGGTCATTATAAACATTGTTGTGATGGCTGAACCAAGGTCATTATAAACATTGTTGTGATGGCTGAACCAAGGTCATTATAAACATTGTTGTGATGGCTGAACCAAGGTCGTTATAAACATTGTTAATACTGTTTACAGATTATTTTTGCTGAAACTGAAGTTAAAGGAAATAGAAATATTACTTATGTGGAACCCTTCTTGTTTTCTTCTTACTGCTTAATTTATCGGAAGTTCAGTTGCGTGTTTCCTCTTGGTAACTTATGCGTATTCAACTTATTGCTAATCTAAGTAGTCTCAAATAATTAGTGTTTGATATACAAGGTGGTCCAAAATTATGTGTCCTATTTTGAAATTCAATAATTAGATAACTAAAGAAATACAACCGTGCTCGATACGTTCATTTTATTATTATTATATTTTACTGGATAGTTTTCTGGGGTTTAGTGCTGCCAGGAGAGATGCTCCTGTATCGGAGCTGGGTTCTGACACTTCAAAACTAAAAATATCTATAAAAAAAATAAGTTATTCAATTAACACCTGAAAGTAACTGTCTTTCATAACCAAACTCCCGGAGAACATAAAAATAAAATAAACAACATCTTCTAAATAAATTATCTTTCTTATTTTAAAATTTATTTTTAAATAACTAAGAAAATACAACCATGTAGTTCTCAACCCTTATAGCCCAACTCCAACAGTTTTTATTGACATGTCAGTAGACTTCTACGTGTGCATCATTAGTAGCTCTCAGCACGTGTAACCGATATTTGATTACAGTCCACGTTCGCTGCAACATGCCCACAGTTACAGTGGCGATGTTTGCTATATGTGAGTGATTCACGATATCCTTAACATACCCCTTAAGAAAGAAGTCTAGTGAATGAAGTTTGACGAAAGCAGAGGCCATGGAATCGGCCCACCATGTAAGCCAAACGACGCCTTGAGCCTTTTCTTGGACAATTCATTGGAGTGAAAAAAATCAATAAAAAACTAAATGAGTTGGGCTATAAGGTGTTGAAAATTGCATACTTGTATTTCTTTAGTTATCTAATTATGAATTTGTAAACAGGAAACATAATTTTGGACCACCATGTATTTTTATTATTATTTAAAATGGACTACAAATGGGAATTAAGTTTTGAATATGAAATATTTACCCTGAAGGTGACGCCACCTGTCTGACAAATGTGGTAGGGCTCCTGCACTATAAAATTTAGCCCTACACCACAGGTGGTTTTGTCAAAAAATAAAATAAAAAACATCTAAATATATAAAACATTGTTTGGTGCAAATAGCCCATGTTACTTTGCGCCATTAAACTCCAACCAATCAATCAGTTGTTGTAGGATTATCCTCTCACGTGTTTTACATACCTGGAGGCCGCCTGGTGGCTAAGATACACAACTCGAAAGTTGTAGGTCGTGGGAGTAAGCCCGTCTCCCACCATGCTCGCCCTTTCAACCGTGAGGGCGTTATAATGTAACGGTTATTCCCACTATTCGTTAGTAAAAGAGTAACTCAAGAGCTGGTGGAAAAATGGTGTTAACTAAACGCTTTCCCTCTATCTATAACTTCTAAATTCAACACACAAACAAAAACAAACCATACCTGGTACACGAGGAAATCAGGATGATTCACTATCCTTTGTGAATTTTTAAGGTTAGCCACTTCCTCAACAAGAAGCTGACATAGCCTTTGTTCCGTCTTTATTTTAGAAATTCCAAACGCAACACATTGGTCAGTAAGTCCACACGCCGACGAACATTCGACCAAGGAACGAACTTGAACTTCCTGTAAGATGGCGCTGGTATCGATAACCATATAATCTTTCAGCTTGAGCTGAAACTTAGTACCTGCTAGTGCTAGACTTAATCTCCAGAGGAGGAGGAGGTACGTAAAGAAAAGAAGCTTAACGTTAGTCTTCATCACCGATGTATAGTCTACTTACAATAAGACATTTGTACTGACGTTTTAAACACTAAGTTTCGAACCCCTAACCACAGATTCAAAGCACGTGGTTCAGGAAAATCGAAGTTAACATCTTACTATTTCATTATAATTGACTAAATCGAATGTTTTCATTTGTCCTTTAATGGTATAATAAAGTGTACGAACCACCAATCAGTCATCTCTGACTGATCCGTCATGTCCAGAAATGTTGATCGATTTTCCGTGTCGTAGATTAAAAACTTTCAACACAAAACGATCGAGAGAACGTTACCGGAAATGAAGCGAAATGAAACATAATAACCCGAGGGAGAACAGGCACGATGAGGGAGAGAAATGTTTGACGACTAAGAAAAGGAACATTGTTGAAAATGTACATGATAAAATAAAACTACAATGAAAACATAACAATTCTGGATACCACAGGGGTAAGTATGAGGGCTCGATACTCGCGGTGACAAATAGCTAGCTGTGCAGTTTAAATAAAAATGTCACAGCGGTAAGTTCCAAAGTTTCTAACGCCATAAACCGGGTTTCAATACCCGTGGCACAACACAAATAACTCAATGTGCAGCTTTGCGCTTGACTACGAACAAACAAACACAAATCAAATACAAAAAAAATTAAATAGCATTACTTTACGAGGTGGTCTAAAAATTACATTCTCCAGAGCAATATACTAAGTAATTTTTTTTTTAATTTTCCTTTGAAATCAGTTATTGGATATATATGTGAACAGTGTGTATTCTTACCGTAGATACTAAAAACCAACACGTTTTGATGCTGGACAGACGAGCTTCAAACTAATCTTTGGGCTTACCTTGTAGTTGATCTAACGTTACAAACTAGAATGTTTAGATCTTACCTTGTAGTTGATCTAACGTTACAAACTAGAATGTTTTTTCTTAATTACAAGCGAACAAAAGAATCGATGAAAAACTGTAATGTGTTTCTTAGTTTCAAAAAATTATTTAAACCTTTTTTTTCAGTTCTTATCAAAACATTAATTATAATAGTAGGTAAATACACGATATCGTGCAAGGTAATTTATAATAAGGTTTAAATCTACTAACACAGAACGACAGAAACGTGAAAGTGCCAAATTTTATCCATTAAAATGTTATTAATGAACCTGTACCTTGTTTTACACTTAAGGTACTTGAAGATTTTGCAATTAAAGAAGAATGTCAAGATTAAGAAAGAATATGACATGTTTCAAGAATCAAAAACCCGAAACTATAAATTTGATTTTACTATGACAAACGTTTTGGCAAAGTTATTACGTCACGGCTTAATCAAAACAGAAAGTAGATTTTCCAGTAGATAACAAATAAAACGTCTTTTGACTAGCAACAAAAACACTCAACACATTCTCACTAGTAACAAAATACATCCAACACGTTCTGACAATTAATAAAAAACACCCAACACGTTCTGACAAGTAATAAAAACACCCAACACGTTCTGACTACTAACAACAAAAAAACCACGCAACATATTCTCACTAGTAATAAAAAACCCCCAACACGTTCTGACTAAATATAAAACATCACCCAACACATTCTGACTACTAACAAAAAAACCACGCAACGTGTTCTGACTAAATATAAAACATCACCCAACACGTTCTGACTACTAACAAAAAACCACGCAACGTGTTCTGACTAAATATAAAACATCACCCAACACGTTCTGACTACTAACAAAAAACCACGCAACGTGTTCTGACTAAATATAAAACATCACCCAACACGTTCTGACTACTAACAAAAAACCACGCAACGTGTTCTGACTAAATATAA
>NW_013675548.1:7680-9889 GCF_000517525.1 Limulus polyphemus
CTGTAAACCATTTACTCACGTTAGCTTGTTCAGTATATTACTCTGTAAACCATTTACTCACGTTAGCTTGTTCAGTATATTACTCTGTAAACCATTTACTCACGTTAGCTTGTTCAGTATATTACTCTGTAAACCATTTACTAACATTAGCTTGTTCAGTATATTACTCTGTAAACCATTTACTCACGTTAGCTTGTCAGTATATTACTCTGTAAACCATTTACTAACATTAGCATGTTCAACATATTACTCTGTAAACCATTTACTCACGTTAGTTTGTTCAGTATATTACTCTGTAAACCATTTACTAACATTAGCATGTTCAACATATTACTCTGTAAACCATTTATTCACGGTAGTTTGTTCAGTATATTACTCTGTAAACCATTTACTAACATTAGCATGTTCAACATATTACTCTGTAAACCATTTATTCACGTTAGCTTGTTCAGTATATTACTCTGTAAACCATTTATTCACGTTAGCTTGTTCAACATATTACTCTGTAAACCATGGGGCATGGAGGAAAAAAAGGTTAAGAACCACTACTCTAAATGGTGTTTTGTGTATCAATTATATCTTATGAGGAAATGTTCGCTTATTTTACGAAGAGTGATCTGAGCTGTATCCATCACGGGGATCAAACCTCCAATTTTAGCGTTATAAGCTCTGAAGCTTACCACTGAGACACCTAGAGCTTTTTTTTGTTTTAATCAATAACAAAAGCATATTATGTAAAATATGATGATTAGTTTTATTTTATCTGAGTCCTAAGTTTCTCGCTAGGGGCTGAAACTATGTTTATTTAATACGGGGAAAGTTTAAAATGCAACCAACTTTTCCCTGACTTTTTAAACCACCAGAGGGTACAAAATCGGAATAATAATAAAGAAATGTGTGATCTAGGTTATGTTTTTACCGTTACGACCTTGCATCGTAGATCAATAGTTATATATATATCATAGACTTAGTAAAGACTTCACTTACCGCTGTCAGTTCTTAGCTCGATAGTCTCATTTAGGTTCTATTATTGTTATTGCCGTGTAATTATACTTTCTCGTCTACCCGAGAGGAAATACGTTTTAGTAGTCTTTTTCTACCTGTAGGAATATCGATATCCACAAGTTCAATAGTTCGATATTGTGAATGTTTCTCTATTATTCAGTTTATATTCAGGATATCAGTCTTTTGGCGGGAAGAGTTAGCGTGACCTCTTTTTGTTTACCTTCAACCAGTTGTGCGAAACGGTTAAACCGTATAATAACATCAGGCTTATTCTATACAAAACCACGACTGATTTATTAGAAACCCCTGCGTGATCTATGGCACAAAAACGCGAGTGGTAAATTACTTTTAAGACTAGTAAAAAAATCAAATCTTGGGTTATTTCAATATCATTTTCCCGAAGAGTAGTTAGATTAATAAAGAAAGCATTTTTGTTTGTTTTAGAACAAAGCTACGTTAAGTTATCTGCTGTGTCCACCTCGGGGAATCGAACCCCAGATTTTAGCGTCGTTCTAGGTCTGTAGCCTTACCGCTGTTCCACTCGGGGAGTGAGAGAAAGCTACCAGGTTTTTACTATTTCTACAAACATAACAACTACACGAGTCTCCTGATGCTGACGTCCTGTGTTTAGAAATATCGTGTAACTTAACTGTTAACCATTAAACCTGACTGTTAACCATTAAACCTGACTGTTAATCATTAAACCTGACAGTTAACCATTAAACCTGACTGTTAATCATTAAACCTGACTGTTAACCATTAAACTTGACTGTTAACCATTAAACCTGACTGTTAATCATTAAACCTGACTGTTAACCATTAAACTTGACTGATAACCATTAAACTTGACTGTTAACCATTAAATCTGACTGCTAACCACTAAACTTCACTGTTAATCATTAAACCTGAAAGTTAACTATTGAACTTAACTGTTAAACATTAAACCTGACTGTTAACCATTAAACCTGACTGTTAACCATTAAACCTGAAAGTTAACTATTGAACTTGACTGTTAACCATTAAACCTGACTGTTAACCATTAAACCTGGCATATTTCTTTTCATTTTGTGTGATGTGACATATTTCTCTCCACATCTAGAAAACGTTCGTGTTAAGTTAGAGTACAGATATTATGTGACATATTTCTCTCCACATCTAGAAAACGTTCATGTTAAGTTAGAGTATAGATATTATGTGACATATT
>NW_013675548.1:10889-14751 GCF_000517525.1 Limulus polyphemus
GTTCGTTTTAAGTTAGAGTACAGATATTATATGACATATTTCTCTCCACATCTAGAAAACGTTCGTGTTAAGTTAGAGTACAGATATTATGTGACATATTTCTCTCCACATCTAGAAAACGTTCGTGTTAAGTTAGAGTACAGATATTATGTGACATATTTCTCTCCACACAATTATATGTCACATTACTCCTGTAGATGCATGCCTATCTTGAAGTGAGTATTCTGGAGTCGAAGACTTCCAGGCAAGGTACAGAATTTTATATCCAAACAACTTTCAAAACGCTTCTCAGCCTCGTGACTGTGTCCTGGTCATTTTGTGGTGGGAGAGGTGGTAGAGGGCAGGTCTGGGTCTCAAAATGTGACTGATGAAGTGGGTTTGGAGTTGATGTTTGTTTCTGGTGTTTGCTGGTCAGTCGAGAATGTACGATGATCAGTTTAAACTGTGTATTCCTTTAGGAAGTTTTCAGTCTTTTCTCACAGTCCATTAGTTCAGGTATTGAATCCATGGTTAACCAATGTCTACATGTGTTAGTTTCTACATCGTACTTCATTTTTCAAGCTACATTGACCAGTGTTTTCTTCTTTTATGTCACATCGGCAGTAGACAGCTTTATAAACCAGGGTGGTTATAGGTATCACAGTTTAGTTTATAATATGGTCATCTGCTAGCCTGGTTTATAGTATGGCAATCTGCCAGTTTGGTTTACAGTATGGTCAGCTGTCAGTCTGGTCATCTGCTAGTCTGGTTTATAGTATGGAAATCTGCCAGCTTAGTTTACAGTATGGTAAGCTGTCAGTCTGGTTTACAGTATGGTCATCTGCTAGACTGATTTACAGTATGGTCAACTGTCAGTCTGGTTTACAGTATGGTCATCTGCTAGACTGGTTTACAGTACGGTGAGCTGTCAGTCTGGTTTACAGTATGGTCATCTGCTAGACTGGTTTACAGTATGGTCAACTGTCAGTTTGGTTTACAGTATGGTCATCTGCTAGTCTGGTTTATAGTATGGTCATTTATGTGGTTTTCCATACCCTCGGTATACTAACTATACCAATAGTTCTACATGCACTAATATTAAAGACTAATGTTTCCTTCTTTTTTGCATTGTTCTTTTCTAACTGACTGTAATAGCGAAATACTGAACTAATAAAGACATACATATGTAGTGTACATGGTTATTTTATGCCCCTTATTATCAATGTCTCGTAATAACTTCAGTTCGTGTTTAAACAAAATTATGAACAAGAAAAGTTTAATATATGTCTCTGCTATTTGTCCTCTGTGCACGTTTCCTTTCAAGGTACACACACTACATGTGTATTTTAATGTTACTTCTCATACATGTGCTGTAGATTGTCGTCTGTTTAATTCACTGGAAGGTTAAACATATTTTTATTTTTCAATAAAGTAATTAACTGACCATTTCGACTGCTTTTCTTGGATACTTATGCGACAATGTGCGCGTTTTTACTTTGCATAATACCATCTATATTTTGTTGTATTAAATACTTGCACGTGAACGTGGTCACTCCTTTTAAGCTCATGGTCACCTTTTGTGTTACTAGTCAGTGTTCTTAGTAGTAACGTGGTTTTGTTGTCTATGTTCTCTAGATATTCAGTCCTGATCTATTCATACTAAACATGCTAATAAGAACAAAATTTGATTCTAGTTCTGTCGTTTACCAGTTTGTTTTCATTTATTTTTTTTACCTCTGCCTTCCATAACAAAGGATGTTATTCTGTTTCAGGTTTTTAAAAAATTACAAAAACAGTTAAAAGTTATCTTATGTACTAAGATGGATATTTTGAGTTTCGATGGGTAAAATTAAAAGGAATAAAGCTGGATTCTTATTATATTCTCCAATAACAAAGGGCACGAATCCTTATCTAACAGATGATGTATTATATTCTCCAATAACAAAGGGCACGAATCCTTATCTAACAGATGATGTATTATATTCTCCAATAACAAAGGGCACGAATCCTTATCTAACAGATGATGTATTATACTCTCCAATAACAAAGGGCACGAATCCTTATCTAACAGATGATGCTGGATTGTATGAATAACCAAATTCTGTCGCTTGGAAAACATCGGAGTTTGTTTCATTCTGTCCTATTCCCTTTTCGTCTTACTCTATCTTTTATGTCATCTCCTTATTTTCGGTAAAACTCATCAGCTACCCTAAGGTTCTGGTCTTCACTACGTTAACAAATGAGAAAAACTTTTTGCTCCATTTTCCTATTACTCTTACCAAAGTTTTGATTATTTTCATTTGGCTAGCATTACGGTTCTGTCTGATGGACAAAACAGATAACTCTGAAAAAACGTTCTAAAAATTGGAGCTTGTTCTCGTGGGTAATACTGTTACGTCTCCGTTTGTTAATTAACTTTCCGTAACTTCGTTCCGACGAAACTTTAGCGACACAAGTCCTTACTTAATAAAACTGGTTTATTCTTTCCGAATACAACTTTACGATACACTTATTTTCAACAGTCGCTCTATAACAAACGCTATGTCAACAATACTTCTGACCGCAGTTCAATTACTCACTATCTACACACACACATTACCGCGTCACGTTGTCACCCTCTTATATATACCAGACTACCCTATCTAGTAAATGCTAGGGCATTCGTGAAGGAACAAGATAGTTCAAGAAACTAGATGGCGTGAGAATAGTCACGTGATCTCGATGACGCAACAATACTGTTGTTACTACTAATCAAAAAAGTGAAGAGCTGTTTTGTTTTTTACATTGGGTATGAATCTTAACATCTTAAAATTATATTGGTTCTTCTGTCACCTATTAATCCAGTTTTTGCTTGTTGTTAAGTGCAAATCTACACAATTGGCTATCTTTGCTCTGCCAACAACATAGGTATTAAAACCTGATTTTTAGCGTTATAAGCTTTCAGATTTACCGCTAAACCATAGCCCTAATAATTCAAAAGACGCTATTTCTTTACTATATTGTCTGAAACGAATGGCGGTTTGTTTGTCATTTCTCTCCTTTACGAAGCCAGAATTTGGTTTAATGGTGTCTATGATGATAATTGGGTTTTATGGTGTCTATGATGTTATTTCGGGCCCGGCATGGCCAGATGGTTAGGGCTCTCGACTCGTAATCTGAGGGTCGAATCCCCGTCACACCAAACATGCCAACCTCCGCCTTTGCCTGGTCCGAAGTCCAGGATGAGAAAGGGGAGGGTTGGGCGCGGGGCTAGCAACTACACCCCGTAAAGACCAACTTGCTACAAGAAACTGCAACAACACCTTCCGTTGGCGAGGTGTTGTTGCGGCCCTATGCTCCACTGGGAGTTTACAGGAATAAAAAAATGATGTTATTTCATGCAAAGAAGAAAATGGGGAACTAATTTCTAGAATTTTGCTAGAATAAATAATTGAATGACTTCTGCATTTTTTTTCATTATTCTTTTATGGGCGACTTTTAGATTTACTTCGCCATGTGCTTCATATAACTAGTAACGGTCACATACTCATAAAGGTTAATTAAATTTTCAGATCTAATGAGCTTGGCAGCCAGTATGATATAATTAATTGGTAGCTGTGGCCCTTGCCATTTCTATGATGCCTAGCCACCATGTTCTCCTGACTTCACTATCCCTGCTGAGTAGTGGTTACTGCCATGAACCATCAATTATTATGCAATTAGAACTTGGCATTGCAATACAAATTCGGACATTTCTCGAATAGATGTTACGTGTTGCGATATCCATTTGTTTGTTTGTCATTAAGCACAAAGCTACACAAAGGGCTATCTGTGCTCTGCCCACCACGGGTATCGAAACCCGGATTCTAGCGTTGTAAGTCCGCAGAAATACCGCTGTGCCACT
>NW_013675548.1:15254-17696 GCF_000517525.1 Limulus polyphemus
AACACCACATTCAGGATGAAGATTGAACGGTTTCTATAGTAGCGTCCTCTAGTGTATTTTATATAAACCCATGAAATGATTATATATTAAATGAACATATTTTATTTCTACGATATACGGCTCATCCGAATTACTGTTCCAAACATCATACTAACTTTGTACTCACCCTAAATGTATATAAAATAAGCACATTTCATTGTTTCGTCTTTTTGGTTAAAACACTTGGAAACGAAAGTTGCTTATTTTTAAAGAGAAAATATAATAAACTGGATTATGCATGATAATATTTAACAAGTCAAGAACCATGTATTTTAACTTAAGTTTACAGCCAGTAAGCAATATTGATGTGCTACATAATCACTTACATATTTAACTGTATTTTCCAATGATCCCCCCCCCCCCCGACACACACACAAATACTGATAGTTCAGCGGTTAGTCTAACTCTAAGGACTTATAACGATAAAAATCGATTTTCAATACTCGCTGTGGGTACAGAATAGACAATCCATTGCGTATCTTTGCGCTTAACAACAAACAAACAAATGTTCTCCAATTGCTGTTAATGAACTGGTCGTTTCCTTTCTCTTTTATTTATTTATTTTCAAAATTCAATTAGATACCACGAGATAACGCATGCTTCTTTATATATTTTTTTAATTTCCTAAAAAAAATAACAGGTTGGAGAAAGTGAGATGACTATAACTTCAATTTCATTTCTTCTACGTTCTAGGCATTCACATTAAGTGTTCCTATAAAATCCATTGTTAAAGTGTGAAATTTATGCTTAAAATATATACTGCCCACTTAACAGTTTGAATTTTAAAAACTACCCTTAACAATTCTTATATGAAGAGGAGGGACGCTGACAGGAACGTTGGGAAGGATCAAACCAAATGGCTTACAAAAGTAAGGCCTAGTCAAAGTAATATAAATTAATACAATTAAAAGCAGAACCGAGTTCAAATATATAAAATTATATTGTTATATTTGCAAAGGCGTTTTCATTTAATGAGTCCTTGGTTATTGGAGTTAGGCCTAAGATAGTCTTAAAATTTTAAAATTATAAATTCGTGCCCAGTCGTAGAACTACCATTAATATTGGTCCTTTTACTACTACTACTAGTATTACTTTAAGGTCCAAATCAGATCTAACATTTTGTTTACAAGTTATATTTAACATACTTAAAAAACTTGGCTTACCCCCTGGTAAGCAATAATTTCTGACCAGAATATACAGAATTCTAATAACTTCAACCAGCACAAAAGCTAAAAATGCTAGCCTACAGTGATGATTGTTCTTAATGATATTAATAACCAGTTTTAATTATGAGTAACAAGTGCACTATAAACATTCTGCCTTAGATCATCAAAAGAGAGGTTAATAGTACTATTAAAGGATGCTGATGGTAAGTTATTTTCTGCTCTCCTTTTTATTCGAAGATAGGATGTTAACAATATTCCTAACCTTAAACTTTTTTTCATGGAAATGTTAGATTTGATCTGAAACTTGTAGATGTTAATCCCTTGATGGTAAAGAGAAAGACTGAGCAATTAAAAGTATATAAAGACCAAACAAGGTTTTTTCTATAGTTTTAAAGGTACTGAAAGATCAGATAAGCAAGGTTTTTCTCTCTCATTTTATGGTAGGTCAAAGAGAGTGGGCAAAAGAATGATAATTAAAGAGTTTTTTGCTACTCCTATTTTTAAAGGGGATGATAAGAGCTGACATGGAAATTATAGGCCAATTAGTCTCACTTCTGTAGTTGAAAAATTTTTAAGCTCTGATAAGCTTTTCCAAGTCATTTAGTTAAAAAAAAGCTAGCATGGACCTATTTAAGGAAAATCTTGCCTTACTAATCTGTTATCTTTGTTTAAGGGTGTTAACTACTTGTTATTTAGAGGAAGTTAAGGGTGGACTTGGTTTACTAGATTTGTAAAAAACATTTTATAAGGTGGCACACAAAAGATTCATTATGGAAATCATGTAGATAGGTTAAGAAAAGGCTAATTAATTGGATTGTAAGAGTGGTAAGATAGAAAAAAATTTAAAGATTTTTAATGTCATCAGACAAATGGGACCTTTATTACTAGTGGAGTGCTTGGACTTATGCTTTTTTTTTCTTATTTACATTGATCATACTGATAGGGGCATAAACAGTAAATTAGTAAAGTTTGTTTACGACAGTGATTGATGATATTGATAGGGACATAAACAGTAAATTAGTAAAGTTTGTTGATGACAATGGTTGATGATATTGATAGGGACAAAAACAGTAAATTAGTAAAGTTTGTTGATGACAGTAATTGATGATATTGATAGGGACAAAAACAGTAAATTAGTAAAGTTTGTTGATGACAGTGATTGATGATATTGATAGGGGCATAAACAGTAAATTAGTAAAGTTTGTTTACAACAGTGATTGATGATATTGATAGGGGC
>NW_013675548.1:18115-20091 GCF_000517525.1 Limulus polyphemus
AAATTAGTAAAGTTTGTTGATGACAATGGTTGATGATATTGATAGGGACATAAACAGTAAATTAGTAAAGTTTGTTGATGACAATGGTTGATGATATTGATAGGGACATAAACAGTAAATTAGTAAAGTTTATTTATGACAGTGATTGATGATATTGATAGGGACAAAAACAGTAAATTAGTAAAGTTTGTTGATGACAGTAATTGATGATATTGATAGGGACATAAACAGTAAATTAGTAAAGTTTGTTGATGACAGTGAGCAAACTCTTTAGTCTTTCTAGCTGTACTGAGGAGGTTGAAATATTAAAGAACGATTTAAATCAATTGTTAAATGATCTGTAAGTACGGTAAGTCGAAGGTAAAGCGATTAATGTATTGTAGACCATACATTTAATATAAATGGGAACCTGCTTATTAAGGTGACTGAATAGAAAGATCTCCTTAGAGTGCTGGATAAGTCACTTAAGCCATGAAAGCAGTACTAAAGCTAACACAAATTTAGTGTACTTATAAAGATATTCAGTATAAATCACAAGAGGTAGTTAATTATCCATACACTAGTTACACCTCAGTTTAAGTACTGTGTAAACTTTTGGTCTCCTTGTCTAAGACAGTATACTGACTTATTGGAGGGTTAGTTGAACGATTATAGGATTATCTTAAAGGAATAGGTTAACTTATTTTCTCTTTTAAAAAAAGATGTAAGAACGTATATTACTGAAGTTTATAAGAAGTTATAATTTCATTGTTTAGCTTGCTGGTTAGGCCACATTTGGAGTACTGTGTCCAGTTGTTGACTCTTTACTTTAGGAAGGACATTGAATTGTTGGAAAGGGTTCACAGGAGGGCTGTTAGGAGGATACCTGGGACAGAAAGGTTAATATCTCTGGAAATGTTTTACTTGAACAAAAAAAAGTTAGATGGTACCTTAATGAATTATTTCAGACTGTTAAGGGAATAGATAGTTTTGATGCATCATTTTTTATATTTTTTTTGCAATTAGGGAGAGAATGGTAGAACTAGGGAATGCAAATAGAAATTGTGATAATGGTAGAACTAGGGGACACAAATAGAAATTGTGATAATGGTAGAACTAGGGAATGCAAATAGAAATTGTGATAATGGTAGAACTAGGGGACACAAATAGAAATTGTGATAATGGTAGAACTAGGGGACACATAGAAATTGTGATAATGGTAGAACTATAGAACTAGCGGACATAAATAGAAATTGTGATAATGGTAGAACTAGGGGACACATAGAAATTGTGATAATGGTAGAACTATAGAACTAGGGGACACAAATAGAAATTGTGATAATGGTAGAACTAGGGGACACAAGTAGAAATTGCGATAATGGTAGAACTAGGGGACACATAGAAATTGTGATAATGGTAGAACTAGGGGACACAGAAATTGTGATAATGGTAGAACTAGGGAATGCAAATAGAAATTGTGATAATGGTAGAACTATAGAACTAGGGGACACATAGAAATTGTGATAATGGTAGAACTAGGGACATATAGAAATTGTGATAATGGTAGAACTAGGGGACACATAGAAATTGTGATAATGGTAGAACTAGGGAACGCAAATAGAAATTGTGATAATGGTAGAACTAGGGGACACATTGAGAATTGTGATAATGGTAGAACTAGGGGACACATAGAAAATTGTGATAACGGTAGAACTAGGGAACGCAAATAGAAATTGTGATAATTGTAGAACTAGGGAACGCAAATAGAAATTGTGATAATGGTAGAACTAGGGGACACATAGAGAATTGTGATAATGGTAGAACTAGGGGACACATAGAAAATTGTGATAACGGTAGAACTAGGGAACGCAAATAGAAATTGTGATAATTGTAGAACTAGGGGACACAAATAGAAATTGTGATAATGGTAGAACTATAGAACTAGGGGACACAAATAGAAATTGTGATAATGGTAGAACTATAGAACTAGGGGACAC
>NW_013675548.1:20771-22227 GCF_000517525.1 Limulus polyphemus
AATATATTTTATCCACAACTATTTGATAACTTTTTTCTGTTATAAGAAATAACCCCACAATATATTTTATCCACAACTATTTGATAACTTTTTTTCTGTTATAAGAAATAACCCCACAATATATTTTATCCACAACTGTTTGATAACTTTTTTTCTGTTATAAGAAATAACCCCACAATATATTTTATCCACAACTATTTGATAACTTTTTCTAAAGTACCAGTTTTTGCTTATATACAACTTCATAACAAAGAAATTGTTCTAATTTTGAATTACAGTATGGATGCCGAGCCAGTGTTGACAGAAGATGGTAGTGAGTTTAACATTTCATCAGGAAGCCCAGAAAACATGCAGGAAAAACAAGTGGACTTTCAGCCCTCAGCAAAGAATTCTCTAGACGTTATTGGGAACAGTAATTCTACACCTTTGTCAAGTTGTAGAAAGACTAGTTGTCCTGTGGCTAGGTAAAATAATACGATATACAAAAATACGGTCTCTTCAGAGATACTTTTGGTTAAGTTGTATTATTTTGGGTATGTACTTAGTTTATAGTTACTTTTCGTTGCATAAAGATGCTTTAACTGTGGCTTACTTTTATTCATATGGCTCTTACATATTTGAAGACCACCGTGTTATTGTTTTCTCATTATGACCTGTTCTTATATATCTTGTTTACAGTAAAGTATCATCGTTATCTTATGTTCTTCAGTCTTGGTTAGTGGTATACATATCAGTGTGTAGTTGTACTAAGATTGCTTGTTAGTTGCTGTCATGTACGAGGATAAGATACATGTACCTAGCCTATATAACCAGACATATCCAACTAATTAGTTATTTAACACTTGTTCTATAGATCACAGTACCTAGCATATTTAACTAGACATATCCAACTAATTAGTTATTTAATACTTGTTCTATAGATCACAGTATCTAGCATATTTAACTGGACATATCCAACTTATTAGTCATTTAATACTTGTTCTATAAATCACAGTACCTAGCATATTTAACCAGACATATCCAACTAATTAGTCATTTAACACTTGTTCTATAGGTCACAGTACATAGCATATTTAACCAGACATATCCAACTAATTATTCATTTAATACTTGTTCTATAGATCACAGTACCTAGCATATTTAACCAGACATATCCAACTAATTATTCATTTAATACTTGTTCTATAGATCACACTACCTAGCATATTTAACCAGACATATCCAACTAATTAGTCATTTAATACTTGTTCTATAGATCACAGTACCTAGCATATTTAACCAGACATATCCAACTAATTAGTCATTTAATACTTGTTCTATAGATCACAGTACCTAGCATATTTAACCAGACATATCCAACTAATTAGTCATTTAACACTTGTTCTATAGATCACAGTACCTTGCATATTTAACCAGACATATCCAACTAATTAGTCATTTAACACTTGTTCTATAG
>NW_013675549.1:0-1499 GCF_000517525.1 Limulus polyphemus
GTTCATCAAGAGCTTCACCATTTCCCTTCTCAAAACTGAGTAGAGTTTCTTCTTCGACGGTGTCTTCTTCATGTGGCACGTCTTCAGCAGCATCATTTGTTCTATTTTCCACTTCGTCCCAACTGAAATGTCCTGGACCATGATAACGCCAGAGCCTGTTGGCATGCGCCACTTTTGGCTTACCTCGCCGACCACATTTTATCCAGAAAGTCACGTCTGAGAGACGATTCACTATGTCATATGGGCCTTCCCATGGAGAAGACAACTTAGGAGACTTCCCTTTGGTCTTCCTGGGATTACACAACCATACCTTGTCTCCTGGTACAAAGCTGACTTCAGTAGATCTCTTATCATAAAATAACTTCATCGTATCAGCAGATGTTTTCAAGTTTGAACGCACTTGATGGTGAATAACATCCATCCTTTCCGATAACACTTTCACAAACTCTGGCACATTTTCACGCAACTCTTCATAAGGTGGGCGTCCTGTTAACAGATCCACTGGCAACCGAAGTTCCCGACCAAACATCAACTTTGCTGGAGTGTATCCAGTGGCTTCATGTTCTGCTGTTCTATTGGCCATCAATAGTGGAGGGAGTAAGACATCCAAGTCATCTTGACGGCGACTACAAAACTTTGCCAATTCCTGTCCCAGTGTCCAATTGTACTTTTCTACCATCCCATCGGACTGTGGGTGAAGTGGCGTTGTCCTGGTCTTTCGGATGCCAAACAACTTGCAGCATTCTTGGAACACAGCTGATTCGAAGTTATGGCATTGATCTGAATGCAGTTCGTATGGCATACCAAATCTGAAGAAGAAATTACTAATAGCCGAAGCTACAGTTGTAGCTTCCTGATTTGGTATTGCATATGCCTCTGGCCACTTGGTGAAATAATCCATCACCACATAAATGTACCTGTTTCCAACAAGAGTTTGGGGCAGAGGACCAGCAATGTCAATGGCTACTCTTTCTATTGGTGCACCAACTTGATATAACTTCATTGGAGCACGTCCCTTATGCTTGGGTCCCCTTTTAGTACAACATGTACTGCATTTTCTGCACCATTCTTCCACATCTTGTATCATACCTATCCAGTAAAATCTTTGTCGTAGGTGACTCAATGTCATCTTAACTCCGAGATGTCCTCCTGTTGAAGTATCATGGGATTAACGCAGCACAACTTCCCGTAACTTTCTCGGTATAACCGCTTGCCAGGTCGTCACTTTCCCATCTGGAGTTTCCCATCTCCAGAGAAGAATACCATTTTCAAGCTTCAACTGGTCCCATTGTGCCCAAGAGTTCTTTGTCACAGGGCTTAGACTAGACACCTTCTCCCAAGCAGGTCGCAAAACACTTGCTTTTAGAAAATCAATTATTGGCTTGAAATCTTGGTCTTTCTCCTGCTCTGATTTAATATCTATACCTGGTTCCATTTCACCATCATCAACTCCTTCAGTCACTTGGACTTCAGCTTGATGACACCTGGTTAGCTCAACC
>NW_013675549.1:2499-4917 GCF_000517525.1 Limulus polyphemus
TACTTGATGACCTGCCACAAGTGACTTTCCAATCTTCAAATCCACTGGCCTGGATGGGTCTTCCACTGCTTCCATGGTCACGCTATAGCTTAAACAAACGCTATAATTCACAACGAACGACACACGCGCTCGACCCAACAGTACATCTCTATCTCTGTCTGCAGTTCAATTACATCGTTGCCGTCACTTCTTGGCGGAATTAACGTAGGATTCAAATTCAAGAGCTCTGGCCATTGCATCCTGCATAGTAGAGGGGTATGCTTACTTCACTTGTATCTTCAGGAAGGGACATGAACGTTCTAGAAGCGCATGACGTGTTACTAGGGCCACGTGACCTCCGCTGTCGTAACAGTACGTTTATTACAAATATTGCTTTGCACTGTTATCTTAGAGTTTTTATTTAGAACTAACCTAAGTCTTCCCAACTGACCAAATCTCCTGAAATATTACTGGTTAATGGCCAAAAATATCGTTAAGAATGAGGGAGCACAACTGATGAAAAATTGCATTCTAATTTTTATAAATAGAAACGTAATAAAAGCATATTTAATTAGCTATATTCTTAGTCAGGTTGATTTTTAGTTTTACTCTTAGCACATAGCTTAATCTGATCAGAAATTTTTAAGGTAGTATGGTGAATCATACTCATAATAAGAGGATGTATAAGTGAGTATTGAGGGAGACAGCTTGTACTATTGGATAGTTCAGTGGTAAAGTTAGCCAGAAGGTCGTGAGCTTATGTTCTGGCCTTGAGTCTCCTTTTCACCTATTAGCTTTTTCTCTTAACATTTAATGTTATTGTTAAGTATTATATTGAACGGTAGGCTTAACTTCACAAACTCAAATGTTGCAATATTCCTGTACTTTTTCCCAGAATAAAAATTCTTAGCTTGTATAGTGAATTAAGAGGAGTAGAAAATTGGCTCAGTGGTTTGTCTCAATTGAAAGTCTCGAGTTCAAATCCAGGGAGTTGGTTTTCTTTATAATTATTAACTAGGGATTTGAATTATTTGTTAATATTCGATTAAATGGATTGGCTATTATAGTCATTATAACACTAAATTATCATGTTGAAGTATTGCGTTCAAATTCCAGGCGAGTTGGCATTTTATGTTAATTTATTTATATATATTTATTTACATCAAGTTTTTAATATTCTAAAAAAGTACAAATACGAGTATAGATTAAATCAGGGATAACATCATATTAAATAATAAACACCAGTGACTGTATGTGTGTCAAAAACTACTTAACTATCTTTCCAATCCAATAGATAGTGCTACAATGCATTATTATTGATGTTTTTCATTTTAGATAAGAATTTTTTTTAAATTGATTTTAAAGTATTTTAAAGAAAAAGTATGCCTTCGTGCATTTGCCCTTTACCATAAAATACATTGCCTTTGCCATCACAATCAGTGTTGAATCCAAACCTTCTAACCGGGGTGGTGGAGATAGTGTGAAACTGGAGAGGAATGAATTAAAGTTCGACAAAATGGAAAATACTGTACTCTATTTAATATACTTGACTCCACAAATTATATATTATTATTATTGGTTGTGAGGTACCGAAAATACGTTCAGACGGCTCACTGTAGCTACTCTTAGTAAAAACGACCGCATCTTGTTTTTTCGTGCATATAGATCGATAACCCTTGACAACAGGATGCCTTGAAAGTACATTAGGCCACTCGATGCTAATCTTCATGCAGCTTTGAAGCGTGTCTTATTCCACCCGGTTTCTCAGCATATTTAAAGTACGGTATATGCCGCTGAAAGAGCACTCAGCTCCATCAGTCAAAACCGACACCACTATCAGACATTCAGTTATTTTTTTAATATTGTAGTAACCAATGTTTGCTTTCCATTTTTTATCTTGATCTTCTTGTTCCCTTGCAACGTACTTGAAGGAAATCAAGTCAGCCCACACGGCATCAGCATCCAGTTCATTAAAGAAGCTACATCCTCTCTTCACATCATCATATGTCAAAATGTGCAATGGTTGGACCGTTTTATGAGGGAGATCGCTTTCATTGAATCGGTGCTCCATTTGTTCTATCATAGTGTCAATAAATATTTTAATGTTTTTGAAGGTCTGACTTTCTGGCTCATTTTCAAGAATCGGTCGCACACTAGACACCTTCGTTTTGAGATTTACGACAGCTATAGCAATAGTTTTCTTTACTTAAATTCGGCCCTATATTTCTCAACTGTCCTATCATCTACGCCACAAGCTGAGGAATTGTCGACAGGTTTAGATTTCAAACTTTGCTGACATTAGATGGCCTGGCATGACCAGGTGGATAAGGCGCTCGACTCGCAATCTGAGGGTCGCGGGTCGAATCCCCGTCCCACCAAACCATGCTCGCCCTTTCAGCCGTGGGGGCGTTATAATGTGACGATCAATCCCACTATCCG
>NW_013675549.1:5362-16297 GCF_000517525.1 Limulus polyphemus
CAAACAGACATTAGATACTGCACATAAAGCCTTATCCAAAACCGCTTGGTAACAATAAAACTAGATTTCTCCATTTCCAGCAAGATTCCTCCTGCTAACGATGGTAAATCTGCACCATCGTTGTGTAGGTGCTCAAAGGCCATCATAATTGAGCAGTAACAAGTTGAGACGACATGAACAGATTTATAATTACTGAGCCAGCGCACTTCGACTAATTCTAGAATTTTTAGTTAAGGTTCTTCCAATGACCTCTGAACCTAGTTTTAACATGCGTTCACGCTTTGATGACTTGTGGAATAGTGAATATATATATCTTTGACGACACGAAGAACTCTCTTCATAGACACGATTATATTTATATCGCTGATTAAGGCTAAAGATAAAAGATGGGCCCTACAATGTACATAAAGAAATTCCCTTCCTGCATTCTCTGAAAGTCGCTTACACACACCACCTATTTTCCTGAAAAATTGGCGACATCATCAAAAGCACACGAAATTATTTTCTTGTAATCCAAGTTCCTTTCCATCAGCTCTTTGTTAAATAAACTCATAATGGTTTCGGAATCAGTAATTGTTAGATCAGTAATGCTCAAGAATTTTTCTTTTACTTCACCGCAGTCAGTCATATAGCGAATCAAAATTGACCACTGGCTCACATTGTTGATATCTGACGATTCAATTCTGAGGCATAACAATCATCTAGAAATTTAGCAATGCAGGTCAGCAGATCGCAAGCTGTAGCTTTGCTTACATATATCGAACGGTCGTTCTGATTTTCCTCCCCATTGCTTCAGAGAGTTGTCTTTTAGCATAAGAAGATGAGAAACCAAATGTTTATACTTCATAGTATGTGAGATTTCTTCTTTTGCATAGAAACTGACGCTTCTCATTAACACAGCCATTGCTTTCTTGTTGCGACTACATTCCTGAGTCGACTGTTAAACAAATAACGTATAAACCAATATCTTAAGACCCTCTTCACGAAACTTAAGCATTACTTGAGAATGAGCGTGTTTCTCGGACGTAGAATGTTTGTCGAGCTTCCCAGTATTCTCAGTTGTTTCTTGAAAGTTGGTAAAATGTTTGTTTGTTATGAATTTCGCGCAAAGCTACACGAGGGCTACCTGCGCTAGCCGTCCCTAATTTAGCAGTGTAAGACTAGAGGGAAGGCAGCTAGTCATCACCACCCACCGCCATCTCTTGGGCTACTCTTTTACCAACGAATAGTGGGATTGACCGTCACATTATAACGCCCCCACGGCTGAAAGGGCGAGCATGTTTGGTGAGATGGGGATGCGAACCCACGACCCGCAGATTGCGAGTCGAGCGTCCTAACAACCTGGCTATGCCGGGCTCCTTGGTAAAATGAGTTTAAATGAAAACATCACTTGTTCTATGATGTGCATCTAAATCATTTAAAAAATAACCCTCCACGGGGATGTATCAAAACCAGCCATTCATATTTCTCTTCCCATTTCTTCTGGTATTTAATCGAAGTCGGTGAGGAGTTAAAGCAGCAGGGGTTGACGAACCAACATCACTAGTTCCAAGACTCAGCTACTTAACTTCAGTTTGAGCCAGAGCCTCAGCAACAGCACCACTACTCACTACCTCTAGTCTAGGTTTCTTTGTAACATACTTCACCACAGACGAGTAAAAAGTCACTTACTTACTCAGATGTAAATTCGTTGAAATATGTATATAGCGATTTAGACGGCTTTATAAGTACAGTAAACTTTAGTTTTGCTCAGCCAATACTGTGAAATAGTCATCGTTGATATTCAGAGATTTTAAAAGGGCGATTTTTATAGCTGCCATTTTGTTTCATCATGACACCTACAATTAAGTACTATCGAACTTAATGATATAATTTCTATAAAACATGTTCATAAAATATTTATTTAGATTTTAGTTTCAGAATAAAAATTAATCAGAATTTACCGTGTTACGTAATACACTTTCAAATAACCTAAAACTGAGTTAAATTGTAATTTGGGTTTAGTAGTTAAATAAATACCGATATATCCAGTTTATGATATTTTCAAACAAAATTGATACACACGGTTTTCTTTTTTTAATACAAATATATTTTAATATACAAACAATTATACAAATTACAATAATGGTTATTACCAATAGTTATTATAAACAGTAATTTATATAAAAAAGTTTTACAACTAACAAACAATATAAAGTCTTCTTTCTGGTCTGGAACTTCCTGGATGTCTTATTGAGGGTTCACGATGAGCGAGTTAATGTAGATATATTTCACTTAATAGGGTGCTAGCTAGCTCTGTGGTCTGCACTGATCGCTCGATTTTTTCCACCGATGACGTTAGGTAATGTGTTCGTAAAAGTACTAATGTCCGATGTTAATTCACTGAAGTTAAATGGTTTGTAATGTTCGAAATTTATAAATGTTCCTGGTCAAATATCTTAAGTTTTCCGATTAATAAGCGTTATAACAATCACAGTTCTAGCCTCCGAAGCTTATAGCACACCAATAATAGATACTGTTTTTGGCACGTCGCGTTGGTTATATTTATAGGCGTGTAGAAAGTTTTTCGAAATTTCATCTTACGCAACAATATTGACACGCTACACTAGCGTTTACGTACATACATATATTATTGATTCTCACACTAGAGAATCTTCTACAACTTTAGAGAATAGGCGAGAGTTTCGCAATACAGATTTAACAATATAATTTATGTATATTTCTAAATATCAATTTAATTGTGACGGATTTACTATTATATATAAGTTTTAATATCGATGTTTGTTTATAAACATGTTCATAAACATTTATTTAGATTTAAATTATTTTCAGAATAAAATTAATCAGCATTTATTGTCATATGACGGACAGCCAACTGGTACAGTATTAAAGGCAAGTGATCGTATGTGTTTTAAAGCATTAAGTATAAAGTGTAGGATAAGAAAGAACTAATAAAGAATTCACAAACAAAACACTTGTTCTCTTAAGTTAAACTGAGTAAAATGAAATCACAAAATAAAAATATCTCCAATTAAGTTAAGGTACTTTCACTTTAATCTCTGTAAGTACACTAGACCTGTAAACTTCAAATCATTATACAGTATAGCATAGCTTTTTTTTATCCAGTTCTGTTATTACTGTGCTGGATATATTCTTTAGTTATCTTTTGTTTCTATTTTGTAAATAATCCACAAGTTATGAGTATTTATAGTATTATTTCATCTTCAGCTCATAGAACTGGGGCACTACAACTTTCTTGTTGTTTCAAATGGTATAAACACTTATCTCCCTCATATATTATATGTAAAAAAAGTATACCCTGTTTTACTATCAAAGTTGAATCTCAGTGACGTAACATTGACAGTTCCAGCAATGGATACACACTTTTTTTTTTTTTCACAGATAATCTAATTAATTTTGTTCAATTAGGGGAGGGTAAATGGTATGGTTGTTTTTTCGTTGCTCCAGTTGACCCCTTCTTCTGCTTCAACAAGATATCCACTTGTTGTTTTTTAATGTTTGCAGTAGAACTTCGTGGATTTTAGTTTCTGCCTGAAGACAGAAACGATTAAAACAATGTTGGCAGGAATACGATTATTTTAGTAAAAATAAAATAGAATGTAGACTTATCTTCAATATGGCAACAGGTTCTCGAAATGAGATGAAAAATTTGCTGGAGATGGTGAACATGTAGAAAGAGGAACAAGGAGAAAGAAGTAGGGCATCGAAAGAGGACAAAGCAGAACAAAAATGGGACAGAAAATTAAAAGAGGGGATAAAAATCAAATAAAACCAATAAGAAAATTAAAAGAAGATCAATAGGTAAGAGACTGTGTAATTAAATGAAAGAAACATAATATTTGAAAAATAATTAATGGAGATGTGCATATGAGTTACAACAAGATTGAAAAAGTACACTGTTAAAGTACAAAAGGCATCAAAAAATCGAAAATGAAGTTCTAAAATATATATTTAATGTCTAGAAAGATTATAAGAACAAACTTAGAGAGATATAAAAAGGTAGAAAAGAACATTTGTGACAGAATAAAACACCAAGAACATGAATTTGTAAACACAAGGATCAATACAGCCACTTTTTTCTGGATTTACTTAAAATTTTCAACTGCAAACATCATTAAATATGAAAGAAGTGAACCCATTCAGTCTACACCAGTTACTTCTAGAGCTGTGTTACTAACAGCAATGAAACCTTCCCTGACTTCTACAGTTCTATTATTACTTCATCAAACTACAGAATTTAGCATGCTGGTTTAATAACACTGCCTAATCGAGAAACCAGCAGGTGTGATATTTTCAAGTTCACTGATATCTTTGCGAATAATAGGATAAGAGAAACAAAATAACTGGATGTTCATCAGAAAATATTTTATGAAGCAAACTCTGAATTTTCATAACCTTGAGTGAGAATAAACAGTGCATCACATAGTAAAACTTCAACAACCACAAACATGATAAGAGGAAGCCAGGCAAGCATCAGTAAGGATAACACAACAAGTCCAAATAGCAGAGGAACCAAGTAAGTAGTGACAGTGCAGAAGTAGCAGTATGAGAGAAGACAAAGTAATTTTGAGAATGGGCCTCATGTAGCAAAAAAAAAATGCATGCCACAAATATGGAATTAACTCCTATGAACTATGCGAATCACACGATCTGGTGCTGAAAATTCGTGTATACTCTTGAGCTTCCCTTGATGAAGATACCAGTTTGGGAAAAGCTGCAGCTGTTGTACGTGATCTGATGGCTGATAACCTGGACAAAGGTCATGTTTTATACGCAGATAATTATTACAATTCTGTGGGTTTGGTGCAAAAACTGACTGAGTGATCAACCTATGTATGTGAAACACTTCGGTTTGATCGTAAAGAAAATCCAATGTATGTGGTCAGGAAAAAGTTGAAGGGAGAACATGAATGGAAGCAGTCAGAATCAGTGTAGTTTGTAAATGGAAGGACAAATGGGAGATGCTCACAATTAGCAACATGCACAGAGTAGAGGCAGTTGATGTTGCAAATCAAAATGATAAAATTTTCAAGAAACCCAATATCACTCGTGACTACAACAATGGCATGTCATGGATAAATAGATCTGACCAAATGCTGTCGTATTACTCAGCCCCGAGAAAGACCACATGATGGTATACGAAGATTGCCCATCACATCATTGAAATATTTATTCTGAACACCCATATCCTGTACAATGAAAATAGGGGACAGCAAATGAAACTCTTGAAGTTTTGTGAGCAGGTTCATCTGCTAGTAAATACCATAATGGATCTTCAAGGCCAGGGTCGACGTGCAACTCCAATTCTAAAAGATAAATCATTTCACTACCTCATATGTTTGCCATCCACAGAAAAGAAAGAGAAGCCAACCAAACCATGTCGTGTATGCACAAAGACTGGGAGCAGACGAGAAAGCCACTACGTGTGCGATGTCTGCCCTGAAAAAAACAGCCCTCTGTGTAGAGAATTGCTTCAAGCAATACCATATGCCTCAATAATGAACACATAAACAAGAAGACAGAGAAACATTTGTAATTATTTACTGGACATTATTTTTGTTGTTATTTGGTATGATGTGAGAACTTATTAGTTCCTGTAACATTGAAAGAATAAAATCAATATTTTAAAAATGTTTATTGATTATCAATTGCTTATTGATTCAGACCTGATCAAACAACACCATGGATCATGTAGAATAACACTATTTCAGTTATAATAATATATTTTCACTTTGTAACCATCTCTTCTTTAGTCTTAGCTTTGTGGGGATACTGTGTTTGCACACTTTAGTGGATTTCAGTAGTGCAAATAATGATATAATATATATTTGATCATGATCATTACATAGATACATGTATATGTTCCCCAAACTGCCATCAGATTGTTTGTTGTGTTATCTGGGATGTCAACATTATTCTGTTTTCTATATAATATTGGCAGAATTTGGTACACCTGGGACTATGAGTAGTAGTCAGCAGTCAATGTGTTAAAGGATATTAAGGGGGGATTGTACGAGTATTTTAGAGTTTGATACAAGAAAAGTGGTTTCTACGTGTGGCTTGAAGTAGAAAATGGGTTAGCCCAGATAGTCCAAATGGACCCTTGTTAAGACAAATACAGGAATAAAAAATGTCTTTCATATATGGCCAAATTTTAAAAAATATTGGGAAAAACAAAAAGTTAATGCGAACGAAAAGTAAATTCATGCACATCCATATTGTTAATTATCTTGTACTGTGAAGTGAAATTACATTCATGTGTAATATATTAGTAGAATGTTTCCAAACATGTTTAGTACCAGCTTAAAAATATTGCTAATGGACATTAAACAATCACAGTTTTGTGCTGAAACAGAATTGATAGAATACAAAAATAAATTCAGCTAGAGTTTCTCACATATTTTCTGATTTTACTATCCATAATGAAGTGTGAAACTTTCTTAAAACATTCTTTACACATAACCTTGGAGCTTATATGAAGTTTCAAATAAAATGTAAAGCATTATTGAGCATTAATAAACTTACTAAGCTGCCTTCTTAAAAAAATTAAAGTAGATTCTAACTTTAAATAATTATCCATAAATTCAAATCTGAATCAAAAATACAGAAGATATGTGACAAGTTTAACAAGAGATATGAAATGAGATATATGTTTGAAACCAAGTATACATGAGAAATTGCATTATTTTAGCAAAGTAATACTTCAAATACAAACTTAAAATGCATAATTTCCTTTTAAAAACAAAACTGAATAAAACAGTAATATTTTTCAAATTGCCAAAATGAATGTAACAGTTTATCAAAGTTTCACTCATTACTCACCAACCACCTAAGTGAATCAAAAATACAAGTCCCGTTAAAAAAAATCTACCTAATAATGTCAAAAATAGGATTTTAGTCTCACAACTTGGAACTTTTCAAAGAAATTCATGTAAAGGTTTTAACTATAGAAAACTCACATAAATTACAATCACAGCTTGTGACATAAATTAGTATTTATTCTGTAGCTAATATACCTTAAACAAAAATACACTTTGAAAAAAAAAGATTCTGATTTGAAATTGAATCAAACCAATTTAGCAAACCAATTCATACATTTCACATTTTTAGATTCAAAATGGTACATACAAATGGATTGGTACACTTGATGGAACATGTAACTATATGAGAAAGAAGGAAGGCTATACGTGAAGAGAGTCGGGAACATCTTGCAAGGGACCAGACAAAAACCCACACGTGAAGTCGGATTGACGACACTGCTGGATGGGAGATGGAGGAGTGAGGTTGAAGAAGTAGGGAGCATGACAGAGGTAGAGGAAGAGAGGACTGAAGAAAGATCAGTAAAGGAAACTATAGCTGCACCAGCCAATACAGATCGAGAGAAAGCACATGAGGGAAAAGAAGAATAGGAGGGTAGGAATATAGAAAAAGGTTGGACCAGTCCTGACTGAAAACATCCACAGTTAGAGCTGAGGGATAAGGAACAAGTGAAGTTTGGTGTGGAGATTGAGTGACAAAAGCATCTAGAAGAGGAACGCCCAGATGAAAGCACAGCCACTTGAACAACAGAGGATTGAGGGACCATTCCATAGGTAGTATTTTTTCAGGTTTCAAAGATGATCTGTGAAAAGAATCAGTGAACCTAGAATATAAGACGTACTTGTAAAGAATGGGCCCAGAAAAAGAGGTCAAGAGTGTGGAAACAGAGAGAGTAAGACTGGGTACCTTCCTGGTGAATAATACAGGAGAAAACTGTAGAACTATCTGCATGGATCATCACTAGACATCCATGAACCATAAAAAAAATTATACAAAGCTTGACTTACCACTAAAAGTTGTAAGAGATTCATATGAAGGGATAATATGTTGTGGGACCATGACCCGAAATCTCTTTGGATTCAAGATATGCCCTTACCCTATCAAGGAAGCATATGCAAATAGATGTAGATCTTGATGAGATGGAGGAAGAAGGACACTTTTTGTGGTATTGATGTTGTTGAGGCACCAGGGGAAGTCAATGATCAAGGAAGGTGAAAGGTGAATGGTGGAGGACAACGAATCCCGAGCAAGGTTCCACTGATCATGCAGAGTCCATTGAAGATGATGCATATGAGCACAACCTAAATGGATAAGGGAGTCCATGGAAGCCCAAGTCCACTAAAGAGAGAGAACTTCCCACACAGTGAGAGAAGAAGATAGGGCATGGGAAACTAATTGCTCCATGTCTCTCCAACAAAAGAGGAGAAGGATAAGCACTGTAGAGATGCAAATTTAGAAATACACAAATGAATGTGAGATGAGACTTTTTCAAGTAGACAAACCAACCCAAATGTGCTGACAGAGGAGAAGAGGACATCTATAGGAGGCTTGTTGGAATGGAGCCAAATGAGAAAATAAGCACCTGACCACCTTGGTCATACCAAAACCTAGGACAAAATACCATCATAGGGTGAGAAAAGTCTCCATGGTAAATCAAGGAAGGTTAAGAAACCTAAAGAGATGTGAAATATCGATAATCGGACATTTATCCATTGATTTCTAGGGAACAACAAAAAGACAGGAATAAAATCCTGGAGAAGGATGAGAAACCTGTCTGATGTAGTTGTCAGTCATTAAGCCCAACACTGCTACGGATCAATGGTGGCAAGAAATAAGGTCCCTTGGAGGAGGGAAAATAATGGGAACAGAAGACAATGGAGGAGTAAATGAAAAAACGAAGGGTAAGGCTCTTGACAGAAAACCTAGTAAACAATCGGCTGGAAATGAATGGCATAAGTCTGAACTAAATTGGCCCTAAGCCTATAGGATAGTCATTGCTAAGATTGATGGCACAGAAGTCTAAGAGTGGTGGGAGGATGGATGGGAACAGAGGAACAGGAAGTATGGACAGGGAAAGAAGAGAAAGCATGAAGATAGTAGACAAAAAGAGGTAAAGAAGGGGCAGGAGAGAAATATGAAACTTGTGAGGATAAGGAAGAAACATTGGCATGAAGTTCCAGCATGTGAATCCAGAGAAACAAGCACTCCAGTAAAATCACACTAGCAAATGACAATAGCCAGGTGAAGGTATACGAGATAAAGTGGAGGCAAAAACACTTCAGTAACAAGGGCATCTCACTCCAACAAACTCTAGCAACAGATCAACCAAATACGAATTTATAAGGCCAAGGAAGATAAACATGCCACTGTAGAGAAAGTAAGGGAAAAAGCATCCACTGAAAAACCACTCAGAGGAATGGTGGATTACCATGGAAAGAAGGTGAATACAGGAAAAATAGTGTAAAAGGGTAGAGTGTAAGACAAATGTGGAAAAAATTAAGCCTAAGAAAGATAAACAAAAGACAGAGGATCTGACCCCCAAGTCTAAAAAAAAAAAAAAGAACTCCAAAGTTTAGGAGCTGAAGAAAGGTAGCACAGTGCAAAGTTATGCCTAGTCATATGAGGTAACAAAGGAAGGAGGATGAGGCATGCATGCACCAAAATTGTGGAAAAACTAATCATATATGGACTTGTATATCTGGAGAGGACACAATAAACATAAAAATCAGAAGCAGGGAATGATGTACAAAGTGAAGGAGAGAAAGAAACATACTTGAGAAACCCTGTCCTGAAATTATAAAAAGGGCTTAGATAGATTCAAGATAGTATGGGAATAAGATCAGGCAAAAGTAGGTGGTGGGAAAAAAACTGGCAAAATCCCTTCTTTCATGAATGTGAAACATAGGCAGAGGTATTTCAGGTACAAAAGGAGATCTAGGCCACATTCAGGATATTTTCAAGTACATTTGATTTAATAGGAGATCTTAAGTTAACATGTTCTTACACTTGCAATAACAATTTTTTTTTATTAGACCTCATATAGCCTTGCTGAGAGCAGGAAAAAGTAACTTTATAATCTACATTTGCTAATTTTACAGCAGGAATCCAGTCCTTATATCTATAAATAAAAAAGAAATAACAAAAAAAACTGTAGTTGACAAATAGTAAGGGCCAAATATAACTAAATTTCAATGCTAATACAAACCAATCTTGCAAAAACATCTCATGTTTATATATTAAACTACATACTTCTCGAGCTTTAAAAAAATCATATGAAATATTTTAGAACTTCTGAGCTTCACACCAAATTCACTAAGTTTAGAGACAACAAATGTAATTTATAATTTTTAATGACACTATCTTACCTAAAATTCAGTTTCCTTTGGTTTGGCTGTGGGATCTAAGCCAAACTGTTTCATTTGTACTGCTATATCAAACAAGTAATCATAACATTCACACCTAAACAAAGAACATAAAAAACAAAAATTATTCTTCTGTTAATATAAGTTAAATTTACAAGAACATGAGTAATTTTGTTTATTAGTATTGTTTATGAAATCTGGTTAAGAAGTACACATTATTATACACACATATTTTTCATGTAACACAAAATACATAGGATTCAAGGCCTCTTAATAACACTAAAAACTGTTCAATTGAATTTATTTTCAAGTCATACTTTTTATCAGAGTTGCACAATACATGATTATATACATGTATAATTAATATATATATATTTTCCCAAAAAAATGTACACGTTTTAATGTGGGCCAAAAAAAGTATAAAATCTGGTGATTACTAAACAATGAATGCATTTATTTAAAATCTAATGATGAAAGTTTATGTTCCTACAAGATTATTAAAAATTTTTAATTTAAAAAGAGGAAACAGGGATCGCCGAAAAATTACAGAATCAAGATAGGTAGCTTAAAGTGAAAATGCGACCCCCGCCCCCAAAGTAAACAAACAAGCTCACGGTTTAAGACATAGTTTGTTTTGTTTGTTTGTAGTTAAGCACAAAGCTACACAATGGGCTATGTGTGCTCTGCCCACCACGGGTATCGAAACCCGGTTTCTAACGTTGTAAGTCCGCAG
>NW_013675549.1:16307-20553 GCF_000517525.1 Limulus polyphemus
CTTAAGACATAGTGTTGACAATATTTCCTCAAGCTACAAATTCCTATTTTGACTCCATTTAACAGTTGTAATATTTAGCAGAGTCAAAATAGGGACTTGTAGCTTGAGGAAATAATGTCAACACTATGTCTTGAACCTTAAGCTTGTTTGTGTACTTTTGTTGCACTTGCATCTTCACTTTAAGCTACCTATCTTGTTTCTGTAATTTTTTGAAAATCCCTATTCTCCATTTTTAAATTACCAATTTTTAATAATCTTGTTATATAAGAATTAATGTCTTAATTTGCTGAGTAAATATTTAAATAAAATCTTAAACTCACAGTATACGACATTAGTGACTTAACTTTTTCAAATCTGTCTTTAATAGCTTACCTACAACCCCTTTTTGAAGTACAAAGGTTAACATAAATTGATTATACTACAAGGTAGTCAAATAAACGTAAAATCTACACTACACAATGTGCAATGATGCATTTAGCAATAGTGTCCAGGTTTTGTTGCAACACTCACAGCCATTTTTGCTCTAGGCTATAGGCTGGTGGAACAATATTAAATAATAAAGAACACATGGGTGATTCCTAATATGAACCACTACTGTGGTTCATGATAATCCCTTTTCACACCACATGTTTAACATAGGCTCCATGTTTACTGATAACAGCCCACATTTTGACTGCCATATTGTTCACCACTTCAAGGAATGTTTGTAGGGGGATATTTCCAACACCAGACCTCCCAGGAACTGATATCCAGGTGGCGGTTGGATGGGGGACTTGTGTTAGTTAACCCTGCTCTGATCCAACATCTAACCATCTGGGAAGTAGGATGAGGGGAACTTCTGTTGGCTGGTCCTACACTGATCCAACACCAGACCACTCAGGAACCAAAACTCGGGTGGTGGTGGTAGGATGGGGGATGTTGGCATGGTATGAATATAAACATATGAGAAGTGACTTTGCTACACTGTCAGTGTCACCACCATCTCATCACTGAATTTAGACTTAATTTTCATCCCCTGGCTATGCTGTCTCAATCAGTGAGGCTTCTCCATGGTACACCACCCCAGCTCTACTTGAAGAAAAAAGGGGAGAAGAATTTGCAGTGGGGATACTCTGAGAAATGTACCCGGACCTCATCAATCGCCTGCCACATAAATCTGTTACTAGAGACAATGCAATTGGTAACTGCATAGTCCTATTTAGAAAAGCCAGCAAGTGCAAGCCAGTGAAACAGGCAGAGCAGCCCCTGGTGATGGCTTTTTTCATGATAGTCCATGGAATAGGTATGGCGTGGACTGAGGTCAGTGAGTACTCTATTAGTTAGGCAAGCAGTAACCCACAGGTGACAAAACAGCCAGATGGTGAAGATAGTGGGCAAAGAAGATGGGAGATGTAGTCTAGCGGATCTCATCAAGCAGCTTTTGGAAACAAGAGATAATGGATTTAATAAGAATTAGTATGGAAAAAGGCAACTGGAAATGATCCCTAATGAACAGTAGACAAAATACAGTAGATGGCAGATCCATTCCCTGGACGAAGAATACAAAGATGAAAGTCATGAATGGTACGATACGGGCAAAGCAGCACCAGACAGCATGAATAGGACAAAACAGACAGTCTTCATCAGTGCAATCATAGAGGAGTGAAATAGTTGGGAGGGAAAATGGAAAAAAAGGAGTGGCAACCTTCCAGAGCTGCAGAAGTTTAGGAAGGTACATCAGTCAGGATATGGAGAAAGTATGGACAATGTAAGAGGGTAAAGGAAGAGTTGATAGCACAGATGACTGTACAACAGCAACCACTGGCAAGGAATAAGAGAAAACATGTTCCATGTGAAAGGTGGAATAATGAGGAAGTGTTCATTAGTTCGAAAGGGGCCTAGGTAAAAGCACACAAGGTCCAGGTCCCAATTGGGTATGGGAACAGGGTGGGAAGGTCAGTGAAGAAGAAAGGATCAGAACAAGATGTATTCCCAAAGACGTGCATACCTCAGTAGAAAGCCTCCTATGAGGTCCATATCTGCACTGGACGCACCAATGAGCCCTGTGAGACTGATGATGGGCCACAAACTGATAAGTGGAAGAAGAAGGACAGGAAGAGGGGAAGGAAATACAGGAATAGTAGGACTAGGACAAGACACATGAATGGAACTTGTGGTTTGGGACAGGCAAGCAATCAAGGATGTGAGGTAATGGAATCAGGAATAGCAACCAACATAGATGGGTGGAAAAAATGGTGTGAGGTGGAGGTACTGAAAACGAGGGAAGGCAGACATGAGACAGAATGAAAAACAAGAAATGATCCAAGTGAATAGGGAAACAGCAGAAGTATGAGTAATGATGTAAGGAGAATGTAATGTGCCTCCATTAGCCAAGTTAGAAATATGAATAGTGTGAGGATATTGCTAATTCATTCCAGTTGTAGAAGTAACATGAACTTGAGAGTTCATAGTTAGATTAGAAAAAGGAAACAATGTACCATTATTAGCAAATCTCTGTAAATTACAAGCAAAAACAAACATATCTTAGGCATGCAGTGTCAAGGAAAAAGAAAGAAAATCACAAGTGCAAAATAATAAAGGGAGCTAGTGTGCAGGAAGGCTGTGTCGCCCATCTATTGCTAGAGAACTTTTGTTGCATAATAATATCATCGTGCATTAGCACGAATCACAAAAAAACTTGTGAGTTTAGGTGGGGGTTGCTTAAAGGCTAGTGGCATGCAAATATCTAAGGCAGGCACATGGGGAAGATGGCTTTATGTCTGAAAAAATTTGTATTTCCTTGGAATTAAACTTTATATATTATTTTAAAAAAATTGGTTTATTAACTACATTTTAATACCAAGTTTATTCCTAAACATCAATAATAAAACAGTTTAATTACATTTTTAATGTCTTCCATGCACACCTTTACTTACTATATCAAGAGGATTAATTCAGGAGTCATTTATTTTTATTTATCCAAGTTTGGTATAAATTTGTAAAATGCTCATCATATAATATTAAAATCCTGGTTTTAACAACAGAAAATTTGTTTTCTGTTCATTCCCAACACTCAATCTTACAATAGAACAAGTTTCCCTTATGTTACAGACAAGGTTTGTGTATTAAACTCCGTGTCATGTATTGAAATGCAGCTGCCCACTACCTACATAAGCTCTCCTAGCATAAAGAAATGATGGACAAGTCTTGGTCACAGTTAACTAATTATTAGCAAGTAAGATAAAGACCTATCACACTTTCTTAAATAGAAATGACTCTCATATTTGTCGTCTAAAAAACATCATATGTGAAATAAATGTTAAGTTTAGAGGTTGGACCTAATTTTTTCTCATCACTAAAGTTACCAAAGCAAAGTATTCCTACTCCTGTAAAGGTGTCAAAATGTTAAGCATACAACACTTGAAAGAACTTATATTCATACACACATTTGGTTAGAAATTAAACCTGGCACATAGGTACAAAATATAACAGAATTTTATCTCAATAAAACAAGCCCTTCATACATGGTCTTGGCCTTTTCCCATGTGTCACTCCAAACATAAACTCCATGTCGGCGAACAAGTATTGCACAAGTTTCAGGATATTCTTCCATTGCTTTAGCCATTCTGTCCTGAAACAAACATTAACAAGTTAAAGTTAAACAAACTTATAGAAAATTGTAAATATTATCAGATCATGATTTTTCACAAGTGCTAAATTAATTATCTTACTTCAGTAAGAACATGAAACACAACATTAGCCTTTTTACAGTAAGTGTTTCAGGTAGGCATGACAAAACAAATGAGCGGGATGCACTCTACATTTTTTTAAGAACACAGACTGTAGTACTTATGACGTGAACCACCTTTAGCTTTTTCAGCATGGGCTTGGTCCCTGGGACCAATCTTGTAACCATTTTGTGCTTGTTATAGTTTATAATTTTCATGCTATAACTTTTAAATTAGTAAATGAATGTTAACGAAATTTTGCAGATTATCAGTAAACATTACAATGCCTTCATACGCAAAATATCAAATTTATTTATTAAGTGTTAAGGTTTATAAAGCAATGTTTTTCTTATGTCTATTTTTTCTTTTCACATGTTGCCCATCTATTACATAAAGTAATATTAATTTAAGATTAAAAATACTTTTATGCATCATAAAATTTTGAAATTTCACATGCAAAATCTTTAGAATGCCAAGATAATTATTAAATGTTTCTTAAGGAAAAACTATATTTTATTTGTTATTTTCAGTAATTAATC
>NW_013675550.1:0-7267 GCF_000517525.1 Limulus polyphemus
TATCATGAACTGGTAAATCACCATGTTCTCTACTATACATGTTTATCATGAACTGGTAAATCACCACTAAACATGTATAGTAGAGAACATGGTGATTTACCAGTTCATGATGTTCTCCAGTTTATCTCCACTATTTGTTAACACCATAACCAAAAATATCAACATTTTACAGCTCGTATAATAAGTAAAACCTATGACCATGACAGTAGTGAATATAAATTCATATTAAAATGTATAGTAGAGAACATGGTAACCAAATTTAATACTAACCTCTTCATTACCACCAGAAGATGCAGAAGTGCTGTTTCCAAACTTTTTCTTCCTTTTAAGTATCCTTTCTCTTTCTTCAATCTGTTGAGACGATATGACCAAACGATTAATGAATAAGAGTAATAATGACATCACATTTAAATTACTTGTCACTGTTTTTTAAAGATAACCTATTCATTAAATATAAATAACATCTTTATTTTCCTGAGTGGAAAATGTGCTGTAGATTTCTCTTTAAATGGTAGACTTGAAACAACATTTCACTTTCATCACCTAAACTTACAAGATCATTATAAATCTCCACCTTCCAGAAATTTAGTTATTTTATCACTCTAGCAGTGTCTAAAGTCAAAATAAGTGTCTCTCTAAAATGTGTTTACAAAAAAAGAAAGTTCTATAACAGAGAATTTTTAAGTAAGAAAAAAACACACAACATATTCAACAGATGTTAGGTATTTTATCGCTATCACAATAAATACCCATTAAATGCAAGTATTTCGCATAAAAACTGTACTCATCTACTTAGTAATTAAAGACTTCTCAAATATAATTTATTGTAAAATTATATTATTCATAAGAAATAAGAAACAAATCATGTACAGAGGGCTCTTTGTTACTTGTACTTTTATTTTTATACAAAGATCCAGTTTTGTACTTGGTATTAAATAAACAGTTCCCTTTGTGACATGATGTATTTAAACAGTTGCCTCTGTGGTGCAATGTATTTAAACAGTTGCCTTTGTGGTGCAATGTATTCAAACAGTTGCCTTTGTGGTGCAATGTATTTAAACAGTTGCCTTTGTTGTGCAATGTATTAAAATAGTTGCCTTTGTGGTGCAATGTATTCAAACAGTTGCCTTTGTGGTGCAATATATTAAAATAGTTGCCTTTGTGGTGCAATGTATTAAAATACATTGCACCACAAAGGCAACTCCACAAAGGCAACTGTTTAATTGCAATGTATTTAAACAGTTGCCTTTGTGATGTGACATATTTAAACATAGTTGCCTTTGTGATGTGATGTACTTACAGTTTGTAAAACACTTAAATTTAAATCTTTAGGAACATTACACTTGTATAATACTTGTATATTGAAGTGCAAAGCAATACAATATGTTATTTATCCTCTTACAAGCATAGTGCTGTTGAAACCTAATTTTTAGAGTTATAAACCCTCAGACTTATCACTGATCTACCAGCAGGGTTCTGTTAATACATCATTTTAAGAACCAGATAATTTTCTTTTATATTGTGTTGTTTTGTATTGATAAAGTTTGCCCTACATTATAATTTTATACAGAAACTATAGTCAACCTTTACGTGTAAATATGGCCACTGGAAATTCAATTTAAAGTTGTAATTTTTTGGAGAACTAAACATCAGAATTTACTTCTTCAGCAGATATAGGCAAGCAAGAATGACTCAGAAAGCAAAATAAGTACCAATGAAAACATGTTAATTTTTAAAGACATCAATCCTAATTGAGTAAAAAATGATTTATACATATGGTTAAATATTAATCCAAGAATGTTCAGCTGGAAGTATTAAGTAACAGAACCGACAATAATACCATCAAAGAAACACGTTTAATGGTAGAAAAGTGTTAATGCAAGTTACAAGAACATGCAACTGCTCTGATACAGTTTCACCAAATCTTGGAAAATCAAACAAAATTTAGATATACATTTAGTCAAGGATAAGAATCATGAATCAATAATAGAATATTTCCTATTATTTTGAATGTACGTACTTGTTTCATCGCTTCTGACACTGACTGACCGAATCTCTCGGCTCTTTTTCGAAGTTTTTCTAGATCTAAAACCTAAACACCAGCAAAAAAAACTACACACTAAAAAATCTGATGGATTAATCTTATTCATCTAGATCTATAACCACAAGTTATAGATTATAGATCTTACAGATCTATAATCTATTTTTTAAAATCATCAATTAAAAAATATACATTGATAAAGCAGGATTATAGTGAAAAATGACACATATTTTCTAAGCCTTATTTTTAATGTTCAGATTTAGCTACATGTAGATATTACCAAAAACATCTCATCTACAACATACAAGAACTGTAAAAATAAGTCAGGTCAGTTATCTTAAATAAAAAATAAATCCTTTAAAATAAAATTTTAACAATTATACTGAGAAATGAAATTATTAACTGTGTAAAGAAATAAATTGTGAAGAATAATTTTAAATCACCAATATTCTGTTTTCTAGATTTGGCCTTACAGACAAAAGTAATGTCACAACATCAAGGAACATGGAAAGATATTCTGTAAGTAGACATTTACCAAATTGACAGTTTTTATACAGTCTTTTCATACTTTTTGTCATTATGGAATGATCATGTAAAGCTAAAATCATCTCTTCATTTTTTCTATATGTAAATACAGTGAGGATACTGAAACATAAACTTGCTCCATCAAAACATATAGCAATGAAATGCTTCAGATACCTGTCAATTATGCCAGATCTTGTCTTTCTAAAAATAATATTGTTAGTAAAATGATTTGTACAATTAACAAAAGCATCAATAGCCATTATGGACATTAGTATTGTTGAGAAACCTGTTTTGTTTGAAAATTTATTAATTCTGAATATAAATTAGATTTAGTGTAATTATTTTTACATTTATATTAATTTCTAACAAAGAAGAACTACAGCATCAGCTGTGACATCACGACCTAAGAATATACAATGACTGAAGTGTGAACCAAGAAAACTGTCATTAAAATTTTAAAAAAACAGTGTTACTGCAACATTACCTCAAAAATACAGTGACTAAACTGTGATCCAAGAAGGCACTGTGACTAAATCATGAAGTACATCAAACATTGTGACTACACATGGACCAAGAATACTGTGACTAAATCGTGAATTAGATCAAACACTGTGACTACACATGAACCAACAATACAATGATTAAAGTGTAAACCAAGAAGGCTCTGTGACTAAATCATGAATTAGATCAAACACTGTGACTACACATGAACCAACAATATAATGATTAAAGTGTAAACCAAGAAGGCACTGTGACTAAATCACGAATTAGATCAAACACCGTGACTGTGTACTGAAAAACACTTTTACTCATGAATAGAAATATTAGGTAAATGAAAATAAAGTAACAGAAGTAAGTCATAAAGTACTACACTACATGCATGTTCATATTTACATTTGTTCAAAAAACAAGTACTATTGTAATTTAAAGATATCGTTTAAAAGCCAGTAAAGCTTGAGAAATCAATACTCAAAATTTGTGATATAAAAATATCTGCCATAAGCATGATTTTTATCACAAATTTTTTGGTCTGCTGTTGTAAAAGATATCGTTTAAACGCCACCAAAGCATTAGACATGAATACTCAAAACTTGTGATAAATTAGAAAAACCTTAGCTAAGACCATAACATACTGGTTACATAAAAAAGGCTGAATGACATTTAATCTTACGTGTACTTCATATTCAGGGGATGCAAGTAATAAATGTGACGTATTCTTTAACTGTAAGTTTCATCCCATAATCCTGTTTTTATAGGTCTAGAAACACAGCATTAATTTCAATTGATGAACTAACCTGGGAATTTTCATAGAGCTCCAGAAAAACCCTTTTACTGACCCCCTTGAGAATCTGTAAGTTTTTGTGTGTGTGTGTGTATATATATTTTTATTTGTATAAAAACAAAGTTCACATTATGGTAAAATAAACAATCTATTATTCTACAAATTTGTCTTTGTTAGTTGTAATTAAAAATGTACGCAAAACACTGAAGTACGCAAATTTGAAATTTTTTTCTGCCTAAAAGAATCTGATATTAAAATAGATATAACTGATCCTTCGTAATAAATTTTACTTATCATGAGACACTAATAAGCCACGTGTTCAGATATATAAGTAATTTGAATATTCTGCGTATTTACTGCGGCACCTCAAGACTTACTTAAACTAGAATGATTTCAGTAAAACATCGTGATCCTTCTTTATCAAAATCTTAAGAATATTACACAATTTTCTGATTTCTAGTTTAATTTAAATACTGAAATAAATTTGTATTCAATATTTTCCCTATTAAAAGTCACGTTACATTCATAAGAGAAGGTTTACTGAACAAGGTAAACCTTGTGTACCGTTTCCAAGTGATATTTTAGTTGAATAATCTGTAGAAATACATAACAAGTCCAATCTCCAATTTATACTACTTTATACATTTTGTGTCAAGTAAAACAATGCTTACACAGAAATCTAAATGAATAATTTTATTTCTACTATTTATTGAACATTTAACTGAATTTTTGGGGTATATTACTGTAAGTGAAAATTTTAAAATGTTATTTTATGATTTGGTATTTTAATTCACATTTAATACCTCTCTCTGTTCATATCTTAACACCTAGTGAGAACCTGTGTATTAACCATACAACCCACATATTAACCAAATGAGTACTTGTGTATTAACCACACAACCCACATATTAACCAAATGAGTACTTGTGTATTAACAATACAACCCACATATTAACCAAATGAGTACTTGTGTATTAACCATACAACCCACATATTAACCAAATGAGTACTTGTGTATTAACACACAACCCACATATTAACCAAATGAGTACTTGTGTATTAACCATACAACTTACATATTAACCAAATGAGTACTTGTGTATTAACACACAACCCACATATTAACCAAATGAGTACTTGTGTATTAACCACACAACCCACATATTAACCAAATGAGTACACATTATCAATGAGTTAAGTGTAAGATATCATTCGAAATCAAAGTTGTCTAATAATTATATTTTTTTTCATTATTGCATACTTTAACTCCTTTTTAACTTAATTTTAGGGAACAATAAAAGTACACGTAGTATCTCATTTTTTAACAATCTCAACCAAACATTATGTCCGGCATTTCACATTGATATTTGTCAATGAAAAATTGAAATTTTTTAAACATTAAATCAGTAACTTGCTAAGTAAAGCTTTATAGTTTATATATAATAACTAAATCTTTTAAAAAAATGGTACTTAACATCTGAAAGATTTTACTTACAGAAATAAAATAATATGAAAAAAAAAAGATGACACGAATAGATGACAATAATTATTTTATAATATAACTAAATACAAAGGTAGTATTTCTGAATTATGAAAGTGACGCAATGCTTCTACCCAATAACAAACTTATAATAGAACTATTTTACCTTTACTGATCATACAAACATGAAACATTCTTTTCAGATAATGGATCACGTTTATGTTTTATCCGATCGTACGGGGGGGACAAGTAGATTTTAAGAACGAACAGACTTTTCTAGCCCGCACTCGTGATAGATAAATTATTTTTATAGTTGAATGTAGACTACGATGTTAATATATATATATAGACAAGGCTGTACATTTGAATCCTATAAATCTCTTTAAGAGTTAGTTGTGGTTATTTTTAATTTGCCTTTGTTAAGTTATTATATCTTGTACTTGCATGCAGTACAGAAATTTTGTTTGGTTCTAAGAAACACGTTACGGCCCATTATAGTTTTATGTGCCCAAACAAAAGGTATTTTAACTAATTTTATTTTTCATACCTCAGAGGCTATCTGTAGGAACAGACAAGTTTAGTGCAGCAAACGGTATCAACAAACTTCAAGCTAGAGCTGAAAGGTACTCCTGTTCCACAAAACACGATCAAAAAAGGTAGAAAATACATTTTAGAATTTTCTTCTTATTTTTATATATACACACACACAGACATAAAACGCTTTATACACAAAATGTTGTTTATCAGATTTTGACATTTTGAGAAAATCAGTTTTTCTGTAGCTTTAAAAACCAATATTAAATCAAAGGTAAGCAGTTTATTAAATAAAATCATAAATAGTTAAATGTAAAACCTAAAAAAATCAAACTTCTTTATTTATCTAAGATTTTACAAGATCTTTTATTTTTGGACAAGATCATAAATATTCATAAGCCTTTTTCCATTTTTTATCAAAGTGCTATATATTCATAAGCCTTTTTCCTTTTTTTTATCAAAATGCTATATATTCATAAGCCTTTTTCCTTTTTTTTTATCAAAATGCTAAATATTTATAAGCCTTTTTCCATTTTTTTTTATCAAATATTTTTGCTAAATATTCGTAAGCCTCTTTCCACTTTTCTTAATCAAGATGCTTCTTACCCATTGATACAATATCAAGGTAGCTCAATTCTGTTGTAAATACCACATTTTACATCTAACCTAAAACTGGCAGTCAAACTTTTGTAAGGGTTTTACTTGTAAATAAGATAAATACAATAAAATTGTTGCATTAATCTAAAGTTTATTTCTGTGTGTGAGACGGTTAGTTTGTGGATCAAGGTGATACCTATATTTGTGTATATACTTTTGGTTTCAGGTATAGAGCTACCAATTTTTAAATGTGTGTGTTAGACTTGAGCACTTTAGAAGTTCTGGAACTTGTACTGCTCCCTTGAAATCTACTCGAAGTGCTTTTCTTGCAAACACAAGATATTATAAGATAAGAAAACAAAAAGGCAAAGTATACCAATAAAACTTAATGTGGTTGTTGGATGATATGAATTCCACACTTGTCTACTCATTACCCATCTTACATCTCACAACTGGAAACCTTTTAACAACTAGTTAATAATATAGAATTATAAAAATGTTATAACCAAAGCTTAATACTGTGTGAAAACCTATATCAGGAAGCTTAATACTGTGTGAAAACCCATACCAGGAAGCTTAGTACTGTGTGAAAACCCATACCAGGAAGCTTAATACTGTGTGAAAACCTATATCAGGAAGCTTAATACTGTGTGAAAACCCAAACCAGGAAGCTTAATACTGTGTGAAAACCCATACTAGGAAGCTTAATACTGTGTGAAAACCCATACCAGGAAGCTTAATACTGTGTGAAAACCCATACTAGGAAGCTTAATACTGTGTGAAAACCCATACCAGGAAGCTTAATACT
>NW_013675550.1:8207-9753 GCF_000517525.1 Limulus polyphemus
CCTATATAAGGAAGCTTAATAGTGTGTGAAAACGTATATCAGGAAGCTTAATACTGTGTGAAAACCCATACCAGGAAGCTTAATACTGTGTGAAAACCCATATCAGGAAGCTTAATACTGTGTGAAAACCTATATCAGGAAGCTTAATACTGTGTGAAAACCTATATCAGGAAGCTTATGAAGGTATGAAGAACTATAACAGGAAACTTAAGAATGCAAGAAAAACCTGTATCAGAAAGCTTCAGATTGTGTTAAAACCTAAACCAGGGCTTTTCAGAAGTCCATATCCTAACATGGGAAATAATTTTAAAATAAAAACAGGTAGCAATAATTACACAAACTTTTGATAAAACCACGTTTCTTTTTATCATTTATACCATGTAACTCGCACAAAGACTAATTAAGAAACTAATTTTTAATTCCAAATTAATAGTATTTTTTGTATATTAGGCAAGAAAAATTTTAGAAAACATTTCTTTTTATTAAGGCTTTAGCAAATAAACCAAAATCTTGTAACAAATTACACAGAAAAAGTGTAATGTAAATATTAGGTCGTCTAGAAATTAATGTCGCATTTTGAAACATTAACCACCTCCTCCAAAAAATACATCAAGTATAATAGTTAAACGAACCTCATAAATATCACGTTAGTGTAGCCTATATAATATGTAAAGTTTAGTATACTCTAATCCCTTATATTGATGGCACACGACGAGACACACATTCGACGAGTAATTCTTGTTTGAATACAAGAAGGGAAATAATGCCTCTGTAGCCACAAAAAATATCAAAGAAGATTATGGAAATGTTTTGAACATTCGTAAGTGTCAATGATTGTTATATAAATTTCGTTCAGGTGACTTTAGCCTTAAAAACCGTGATGGTAGGGGCCGACATGTTGGAATTGATATTGATGCGCTGAAGATGCTTGTTGAGTCTAACCCAAGGCAATACACTCGTGAAATAGCCCTAAAATTGCATGTCTTTCATGAAACAATACATAAACATCTAAGGAATATGGGAAAACTCCATACAGAAGGTGTTTGGGTGCCTCACAAACTCTCCAATGATCATTGTTTCAAGTGTGTGAACGTTGCTTCGTCTGTTCTGGTGCGTAATGCGTGTGAAATATTTTTGGGCAGAATTGTCACCGGTGGTCAAAAATGGATTTTCTATGCGAATATTTAACGCCAAAAACAATGGCTCAGTCCTAAACAAAAACCACTTCCGACCTCAAAACCTGGAGAAAGTGATGCTTTGCATTTGGTGGGACATCAAAGGAGTAATGCATTGTGAACACCTCAATCCACAGTGAATTGTCAATGCAGAGATCTATAGTCAGCAACTGGAACGTTTAAATCAAGCCATTCATCAGAAACGCCCTTCGCTCGTCAATCGGAAAGGTGTTCTTCTTCTCCACGACAATGTACGTCCACTTGTTTGACACAACACACGATTATGGAGTTAGGCTGGGAAGTTCTCCACCATCCACCATATTCTCCAGATATGACACCATCAGATTACCATCTTTTTCATTCGCTGCAAC
>NW_013675550.1:10264-17051 GCF_000517525.1 Limulus polyphemus
GAAACACCATCTTAATGGGAAAACGTATGCAAACGTGGAAGGTGTTAAAGAGGAGATCGAAATGTTTTTAGCTTCAAAGCCAAGTGATTTCTTTAATCAGGGCATTAACAACCTGATTGTAAGATAGAAAAGCATCATCGGTAAGAATGAAGACTATTTCATTTAATAAATGTTTTGTTTTGATATACAAGTTGTTTGGGTTTTTTCATCTAAAAAGAAGTGACATTAATTTCTTGACGACCTAATACATAGAAATTAATAACATCATCCTGTAATATTTGTACATTTTTAGTGTACTCAATTTGTGTAAAATTAAAACCTAATTTTGATTTTATATATTACAACAATGTCTTACCTAAACAAAACAAAACAATGGCATCATATTACATACTGTAGTTTATTTGTGTACCTAAACAAAACAATGGCATCATATTACATACTGTAGTTTATTTGTGTACCTAAACAAAACAATGGCATCATATTACATACTGTAGTTTATTTGTGTACCTAAACAAAAAAGAATTATCATTAATAAGTATATTTTAACAGCCATCCAACATCACAGACGACTTGTAAAATTAACTTCTACACACAACAGATTTAACAATAAGTTTTAAGTTCTTTTATTCACAAAACTATCATTAGTATTTTTGATTTGTGCCTCAGAAGTTGTAGTACTGAATGTGATAACTGATGTTTGGCAAGACAAATAAAGATCACAGTATATGTTTGTTTGTTTAGAATTTTTGTGCAAAGTTACACAAAGGCTGTGAAGAACTGTCTCTAATTTTGAACTGCCAGACTAGGGGAAGCAATCTAGTCGAGAGCACGAACCATCAACTGTTTTATCTGACTAAACAGTGGAATTTGATTATCATTCTTATAATGCACCCACGGCCTCAAAGTGCAGTGTACAATTTTTGTGGCAAAAGAACACAAACCATGAACTCTCGGATTAACAATCCAAACATGCTAAACTTTAGGCCACACCAAGCCCAACACAATAAATGAAATTCAGGTTACCTTTAATCCTCATTATTTACCTGGATGGTTTATTAAGGGGAAAAAAATAAAAATACCTTTTCTGGAGTCAAGGTTTTTACAGATGTAATGACTACTTTCTTTTTTAGGTCTTCCTCGTGTTCAGCCACACTCTTCTCAGAGGTTTTTACTGGAGTCTTCTGCTGTAAAACTGGTCTTGAAATTCTAGTCACTCCAGTAACCTTACTGGGTGCTTTATCAACTTTTGTGTTGATCACCTGTTGCTTGGGACTTGGTTTCACCTTTACAACAGGCTTGGTGAGAACTTCCGTTTCTGATTTTGTTACTGCGCCAAAGATCTCTTCTTCGTTAACAGTCCCGTGGTCTTCTGTTGTTATTGTGTCCTCACCAGATGAGTGCTCATCACCAAGAACCTCATCTTCATCTACCTCATCTCTTGGATCTGTTTGATCTACATCTGTGATGTAGGAACATAATTATTTTTGTACATATAGACTTAAATTTTACCAGTTCTAAAATATCTGGCACCAATTTTTGTGATAACAAATGCATAGATTATTTAAACATAAAAGGAGCTTAAATATGTTTGACATAAAACTAGAGAGGAGAGAGTAAGTAAACTATGTCATTTCGTTCAAGATTTACTTGCATGTTAAAGCCCAATCATAAACCATCATCTGATCTATATAGAGACTGGTTTGTCAAAAAGGGTGTAATAACTTCATCCTAAACGTGAACACTCTAAGAGAAAACCATATTATAGATTTATTGGCTCTGTAGCTCATTATGGCTATCACATTTTTAAAAAATGAAGAGGCGTCTCATTCCAGAAACATTTATCAAAATGTAACAAAAAGAATTTTAAAGACAACTTGAATGAGTAGCGAGGAAAACTTTAGAACAAGTTTAATGTAGTAATTTAGACTAAAGTCTTCTTTGTTATCCCTTCAAGCTGTCTCTAAGTTTGTTAATCACGATGGGCTATCTGTTCTATGCCCACAAAAATAAAACAAATTTTTTCCAGGCCTTACTTTTCAAAGATGGAAGAAATCTTTTATAAATTAATTTATATATACACCAGTTACAAATTAGGTAGAAAATAGTTACAATGTTTACATACAGGATTATTATCCAAAATTATAGTTTTTGAATACCAACAAAATTAAATCAAAGTAAGACTAAAGGCTTTATTTATCCACAAAACAATCTCTAAACAAATTATGGCTGGATAAGTTAACCTAATTCATTTCCATCAAGTTAAATGATCAGCTATTCGGTATGATCACGCATATCTACACGAATCTAAAGTCTTGTAATCCTGGCACTGTTTGTTTTAAATCTAATGATGAGGAGTTAACATCATCAAAACAGAATCACTCCTTTAGTATTTTGTTAATGAATGTATTTAGCTTAAGCAGCTTGTGCATACATATTTTAAAGTTGTGACAAATATTTGTTTTTGTATAATCAGCTATACCGACTCTAGAAAGATGTAAAATATCTAGAATTTTTTACATCATTTTCCACTTAGCAAGTCAGTTGAATATAAGATGGAATATATGTTTCTATAGAAACAGGTTTAACATACCCTTTGAAAGATGCATGGCTTCTTGAAGTCTCTCAATTAATTCATTTTTGTTGCCCGTAATAGGCAGACTTGAAAAAGGAGTTGAAATTAAGAGGCTTAGCTTAACATGTTTATGATTTAGGTTTTGAACACAGTATTGTTGACATGTATATCTATAACATAAAACAACAACAACAGCTAAGCCTCTTAATTTCAACTCCTTTTTCAAGTCCGCCACCTAAAAAATAAACATGTTAATTTGAACACAGTATTGTTGACATGTATATCTATAACATAAAACATTTTATCATAATACACAAAAAAAAACATGTAAAAAACTAACTTTTAGTGACCATCATTCAGTAAAAAAAAAATATACCCCATATAAAATGCGTCTATAGTTTGCCAATATTGCCTTTGTCAGATAATGAAAGCACACTCAAAAAACGTATTTTACATTTTGGTTTAGGAATTGTCAAGTATGTGTATGATTAACTCAAGTACGAGTTTTGTAAGGGTTAAAGTGACAAAAAGGTCATTTGGCTCATTCTGGCCATCACAACATCAGGTCATTTGGCTCATTCTGGCCATCCCTTAAACTAAACAGAGACTTGTAAAGTTGTTCACATCTGTATACTTGTGTCTAACTGATAAAAATATCAATTTAAACTAACAGTAATAATCACATATTAAGGCAAGCTATTATGCAAATTAATATCACTAACCAGGGAATATTGTTACCAAATACAAATATGGACTTAAATTCCAAGATCTTCTGACTTATTCCTTCCACCACTCAAACAGACAACCCACTGGTTGATTATACAAGCTGCAAAAAAACCTTGAACACCTGAATCGTACCATATCTCAGCTATACGTATTCAAGTTTGTGTACTAGAATTTCTTAAACCAAGCATTATTCAAATAGCTTGTTTCTGTAACATAAGCTTCATGTCCTGTATTTCTTACATTCATGTCAATCCTTCTCAATGACCCTGAGCAAGAAGACTGAGGAAGAATGTACAAAAACTTGAGTATAAATTAAGGTTTCATATTATTTTAGCCTCTTACCTTTGTAACACAACACTAAACTTACTTTAAAACCTTTTTAATTGTACATCTTAAATATTTTTATTACAGTTTCTTATAAAATTCAGTTTCACATCTCGTATAAAGTGGTGGTCTCCATTACTGCCAAATACTACTTATTCCGTAAGCCAATAACTCTGTTATAGAAATAAAACTGCCTCAACTAGTCTGGCCTGTCTTTTACAAATCCTAGATTTGTGTCCTCTTGTCCAATTGTTTTTAGAATATATCATAAAGAAATCCGAGACCTTTATCATATCATTCACCAGGATAATTCTGTAAATGTCAATAAGATCACATCTTCTCCCTCTTTCCTCAAGAGAAAATAAGTTAAGAACCTGTTAACTACAGCTGGGAATTTAGTGGAATTTGATAATTGATTAATCATTGAGTTCATTAATCGATTACATTCAACAAGTGACTAATCTCATGGGAGACTTTGATAGTTGGAAAAATCAAATATAGTAATATTCGGAAACACTAATTTTAATTAGTTGATTATATTTGTGAGTTCTAACACTAATTATTGCCATTATGATATCTCATTATTATTTTTGATTAATTTATCTTGATAGTTTCGATTATGTGGATAGTTGGAATAATGGAAAACACTAATTTTAATTACTTGATTATTTTCATGACAATACTCAATATCTCCATAAAAAAGACCTTCCATCTGTGTACCCTTCTCTGAATCCTTTCTAAAAAAGTCAATATCTTTTCTTTGATAAGGAAACTAACTTTACACAGTATTCAATGAGGCCTAACCAGTAGTTTGTATGGAGATAATTACCTTTTGACTAGTATGTCTATAAAAACATTCTAAAATTCTATTAGTTTTACTACTAGCACAGAACACTGCCTTGATAGTTATCCACCACTATGATAAGATCCTTTTTTTTTCAATTATGCTATTCGGTGAAATCATTTCTATATTAAATTTGTGCTTTAAATTATGATAAAAACAAATACATTACCATCCACTTACTATAATGAAATGTAATTTTCCAAGTATATGTCCACCAACTAACTGACTGAAGTCGTTTTGTAACATCTTAACACAACAAGACATAACACAAGCTTAATGTTATGTCTTGTTGTGTTAAGATGTTACAACAAACTTTCATAATTTATTGAATATACTCTACCAATATCATTAATGAAACGTAAAAGCCAAAACATTGACAAGAAGTCCTGGTGGACAGGACTTCATTATGATGAACATCTTGTTTTCTTTCATTTAAAGTAATCTTCCCTAATCCATACGAATTTCTGATATTGATAAGGTGCCACACAGAAGATTAGGTTAGAAAATCATATTTTTCGAAAACCTAAGCACACCAAGTTTACTTCCTTTCCGTTATCCGGATAACACATAAAATGTTGATGCAGTAAGTTTAAGAAAGATTAAGGGAAGGCTTGATAAATAATTAAACGATCAAGGATGAATTTCAGTTTGTTTTAAATATGGAACAGCATGTTGTCCTTTAGGTGTTTTGTTATATTAACTAAAGTTATTCTATTTTATGGCATTACTTTGCACTTCTTTTATCAGACAAAAATATTTCCCACTACACCAGTAAGGCTATCTAATCTATAGTTTCTAGGACAACTACTGAAAAATAGGAGTAACATTGACAAATCTCCAATCCTCAGGTACCTGTTCTTTGTCTATTGATAAAGACATTTTTGTCCATCAAAAATGATAAAGAAGACTACATTTATGATTTGTTTCTAATAAAATAAATGTTCTCGATTTGCTAAAAAATTTCCAGTGTATGGAAATAAACAAAATAAGCCTTCATTTTGTAAACTGCATTTTTATAATAAATCTTAATAAAAACACTAAGCTTAATATCATATTATAATGAAGTGTTAGGTTAAAAGGCTTACAAGTATATTTTGTCTTATGTTACTATAGAGAAATAGAAGCAATGCATATCTTCTTCCCCGCGAATATCAAGATTGAAACAGTCATTTACTCAAAATTACTATACACTGTTAATGTCTTTTAATATAATAATAATTAATATTAATAGTATGAAATACCGCAACACTTCAAACAAATTTTTAAACATAAACATTACTAAGTATTGTACTTGTGTCAATATTAATATCATAAAGTTATTGCTCTCTCGTAAAAATAATAAATATTAATATAGTGTAAAACCTTCATTCCTAACAAATCAGTTGTTTCCAGTAACACTTCAACCTCATCACCTGTTTCGTCCATTACCTTTTAATATTAGTAGCGTAGTGCTACCTAGGTAAGAAAACTAACATTTCTTCAAATTTCACATTTTTAATATTAAAAACTGCTATTCATAGTGATATAAAACATTGACGCCTAAGTTTAAAATCTTTATGATAAATATGTTAATTTTTGTAGTAACAACAGCAAATAAAAGTAAGTTTTTCAAATAGTTTTTTGTATCTAACACAGAATTAACTTAAATTGTTTAAACAAAGCAGATCTTACAATCATTTTTATTAGTATTACCAAAGTTACACACCAACGATGAAACTAAACAACTGATTTAACAATAAAATTTACTTTCTGTAATTGATACTTGAAACCGCCAGTACGTGGTGAAACTCCATAATTACAGAAATGAGGGGAAAAACAAAGACAATTGTACATTTCACAACCACAGTTTCGCCAGTAAAGGCATCACCATGTCTGTACCTGATGATGTCTTTATTGGCGAAACCATGGTCGTTAATTATTAAATGAAGTTTTTGCCTAATATATAAATGTCTTTGCTTTTATCATCAATTCCGTAAAATTTACTTTCAACTTAATATACTGTCTTATTGTTTTACGTTATAGTTTAAAGAATAACTATAATACAAGAAGTTGATTTAAATTAAAAACTAACAGGTATTTAAATTTTAGTATACGTTTTTTGTGTTAAATTTGAAGTAGCCTATTAATATTAACTTTCGAACAAAGTTAGCTAAATACTTAGAGCGAAACTAAATATGAAACAGTAAATGAGTATAGCTGATGAAATATACCTTTCTTACTTGTGAAGATTAGAATACATTGTTTCATCAGAGGGGCACTCTTGTACTTAACGACATTTTCGGCCATAGTCCCAATAGCATCTCACAAGGTTTTCGGCCAAC
>NW_013675550.1:17875-19579 GCF_000517525.1 Limulus polyphemus
AGTTAATTGATCCCAACTATCTTGTTGTAGTTAATTGATCCCAACTATATTGTTGTAGTTAATTGATCCCAACTATCTTGTTGTAGTTAAATGATCCCAACTATATTGTTGTAGTTAATTGATCCCAACTATCTTGTTGTAGTTAAATGATCCCAACTATATTGTTGTAGTTAATTGATCCCAACTATATTGTTGTAGTTAAATGATCCCAACTATATTGTTGTAGTTAATTGATCCCAACTATGTTGTTGTAGTTAATTGATCCCAACTATCTTGTTGTTGTTCTCGAGCTTCTCTTCGTATTTTGTTTCTCGCTATTCGGTTTGTTTGGTTTGTTTTGAAATCCGCGCAAAGCTACACGAGGGCTATCTACGCTAGCCGTCCCTAATTTAGCAGTAGAAGACTAGAGAGAAGGCAGCTAGTCATCACCACCCACCGCCAACTCTAGGGCAACTCTTTTACCAACTAATAGTGGGATTGACCGTCACACTATAACGCCTCCACGGCTGGAAGGGCGAGCATGTTTAGTGGGACGGGGATTCGAACTCGCGACCCTCAGATTGCGAGTCAAGCGCCTTAACCACCTGGCCATGCCGGACCATCCATCTATTCGGACAGACAAGAGTAACCCCAAAATTGGCAGTGGGTGCTTTTGACAAGCTGCCCTTCCTCTAGTCTATCAGTTCAAAGTTTGGGACGGCTATGTGTTTAGAGTCTTCAGTGCAACTTTACACGAGAATTGTTAATCACACAGACCAAGTATGACATAGTCTATCTTATTAATGTGTCCCCTGCGCAGCTAAACCAATACAGAATATGAAGAAAAAACCGCCCATTCAGATAACCTTCACGAAGCAACGAAACATTCTTAAATACGTTATTGGACTGAAAGGTGGCACGTGACGCATACGTGATATTATAGCATCCCTCGCTATCTTTCAGCGTTTATAGGACCTTCGAGTTAACAGCAAGTGACAAGAGAAGAACGTAGCATAGAAGTAAGTGACCGTTCTATGTTTCTTATTCAGGGGCATGTTTTTATAACGTTTTTACCGATATTTTCTGTGCTGTCCAATGAGTCTGTGAACTTTTAAAAACTTAATAACTCCCCATTACATTACTCTTGTTCGTTAAACATCGAGAAAACGTTCTAGATTCATTTCTTTTTTATTCATTCGGGGTTAATCACTCTTGCACGTCCTTGAATACAGGTCGTTTTGATCACGTGGGGTCACACACACACCACCCACCGGGGATATCTATGTTTATATATCAAGCATCAATGGCTATTATCGCCAGTCCAAACTCTTAAACGTGAGTTTAATATATTTCTGACTATTTTGTTACGAAATACCTTTAGGCCGAAGAGAGGCCAGCTGACCAGGGCGATGTTAGGTTAGAAAATGTTTTAAAATACAATGACGTCATTAGTTGGGTGCATGTGATGTAGTAGGGGCAAAGTTTAGGAGTCGTTACGTAACAAGCAAAGAAACGTCTTCTTTATGTATTCAAATTCGATGACGAGGAACCCACTTTGAGACTAATAATGGCTGGAGACGGCTTAAATGGGTAATGAAGAAAAACTTTAATATAAGTTTAACATGACAGCAAATGTACAACGTTTCGACAAGGTTTTGTCATCATCAGGTGAGGACAAAACCTGGTCGAAACGTTGTACATTTGCTGTCATGTTAAACTTATATT
>NW_013675550.1:20423-21095 GCF_000517525.1 Limulus polyphemus
TCCATGTCTCTCCCATTTATAAAATGTAAAATTAAACCAGAACGTTTCAACCAAAAATCCGACAAGAGTAACCCAAAAGTTGGTAGCAGGTGTTGTTATCCTACTGCTTTCCTTCTAATCTATCAATTCATATTAGACACCAGGCAGTCTTTTGTGTAGTTATGTGAATAAATCAATGTTCTTCGTGATTTATTTTGTGAGAAAGCTATATAACATGCGTTTAACAGAAATGAATAAAATCCGCTTGTTGTTTTTCTTTTAAAGGAATGTCACAAGAAGACAGACAACTTCTGTTAAAGCCAGAAGAAGATCGAGGCCGTAAGTGTGAGGACATTGATCAAGAACAACAGTTTGGGGTAAACCAAAATATTTTTGTTACTCCAGTGTTAACAATTGGGTTCACATTTTCTTTGTAGTAACTTTTCGCTTCTTGATTTGTATGTATGTATATATATATAAATGTATACCTGACACTTTTAAGGGCACAGATGAAAGAAGCAACACCAGTGAGTCTTTTGTATTTTTGGAATATTTCTGTGTGAAATCAGTGTACGAGAAAGTACAGGTCCTCAGCAAGCGCAGTAAAGGTTAACATTTTCTATTGTTTTTTATCTGAACTTGGCTTTATATATCACATTTTGTCCAGTCACTTCCAAAAAAAAACGAATTACT
>NW_013675550.1:22038-23159 GCF_000517525.1 Limulus polyphemus
GTTACTTGGAATTACTCCACCACAGACATCACTTGGAATTACTCCACCACAGACATCACTTGGAATTACTCCACACTTTGTTTCCCTAGATGATTTATTTATAGTTAATAGTTTGAGTATGAAAGAATGATGGTTGGAACGATCACTAGTATTCCATTCTAATTACTTGGAATTACTCCACAACACACGTTACTTGGAATTACTCCACACTTTGTTTCCCTAGATGATTTATTTATAGTTAATAGTTTGAGTATGAAAGAATGATGGTTGGAACGATCATTAGTATTCCATTCTAATTACTTGGAATTGATATTACATCAAACTTACTATGACTATGGTGACAAGTCTGAGGGCTTATTATGCCAAAGATAAGGTTTAGATACCCGCGATGGGCAGAGCATATATAACCCATTTTATAACTTTGTGCTTTACAACAAACAAACAAACCCAATCTTCCTTGTAGAATAATGACCACCCCTCTGGTGGGGGACAAGGAATCATTAACGACCAGCTGTCGACGGAAGGATATGACATTTACAGACCACAAGGAGTTCTGGAACGTACACAGAGTAATCTAGATGGTGTCAGCTTATCCTGGCAGAACCTGGATGTTTTTGTACCAGAAAAGACCAAGTGGAGTTGTAGGAATTGTTTTAGAGCTTCGCCACCGTCCAATCAGACGAAACAAATTCTTCAAAATGGTGAATATATTTTACATACTTAATTTCCAGTTTCACGTAAAAAACAATACGTCAACTATTTATTTTCCAGTCTTGTTTTAGATATACATGACTGTTGATTTTAAGTTCAATACGGAACTGTTATTTAATTTATGTTGTGTGAATGTTAAAATATAGTTATGGCAAGTTTACTTACGCAACTGTTTACAAATCATTTGTTGTGTAGTTCAATCGTTGTGATCTGACGTCATGTTACGTCATGTGACGTCAGCGAGGTCACGTGACGTTTCTAGAACTATCTCGTTCCTTCGTGAATTGTCGGGAGATTACTAGATATAGGGTAGTCTGGTATATATATATATAAGAGGGTGACAACGTGACGGAATAATGTGTGTGTAGGTAGTGAGTAATTGATCTGCAGTGAGAAAGTATTGTTGAAGT
>NW_013675551.1:0-3496 GCF_000517525.1 Limulus polyphemus
TATGATCTTATGCAATACATCTTCAGTGACAATGTTTCCAGTGTCAGATGACATAAGTGCTTCTACACTTGATAATATATGATCTCATGCAATACATCTTCAGTGACACTGTTGATTGTTCCCAGTTGTAAAGACATACATGTTTCTACAATAAATTTTACCATCCAGTGTATTACATGATATGCCTCTACATACAGCATGCCTCAATACTTCTAAACAAGTTAAGTTTACTGTATTCCTGAAGTGTGCATTACATGCCTCAATTTATTCTACAAGTTAATGGCTGTTCTCACTACACCTAAGAATCAGGTGATTTAACAAACCACAGCATGCCAGCACATATGCAGGTAAGATAGTATTAGTTTTGGTACAGTAAGTCACAAAGACTGTTGCAGTAATGTTTCCATCATTTAAGATAAAAGGTGCAACCAATGCTTTCATAGTGTAGTAAGCTCCAATGTATGGTTGGAAGGAGATGCCATGAAGAACCACCTCATGCTGGACCATGAACTCTTCCAAGATAAGTTAATACAGTGACCTCTCCATTCTTGCTGTAACCAATGACTTGTACAGTTAAAATAAATTTGTGTGTTAACCTTGGTTAAACTTTTAAGTTTCATCTTCAAAGATGAAAGATGTCTTAAACATGTAGCCCACCCTTTAACTGTAGAACATACTCAGCCTGCCATCTGCAATTCATTTCTGAAAGCTGTACTTTTGGGTTTAATTCAGCCCTATTTTATTTTTTAATTTTGCACAATAAGCAGTTAAGTGTCTTCTCAACTTTTGCATATATTTCCTTTCTTATACATTTCTCAAAATATGTTTGATATTTTCCCTATTCAAGTTCCTTTTTTATTAGCAATTATCATTACTCAATACAATTTTAGCAAATGAATGATGATTAACCAATAGTTTGATTTTAGTAATATTCGAAGGTTTTTATTTTTAGGTGTATTTATAGCACCAACATAATTAAAGTATTAATATCCCAGTGTATGATGAATTTCCCTTTTAAAGAGTTTATTTTGTATTTTTTAAAAGGTCTCTTTGAATTACTTTTATTGTTTTCATTTAAAAGGTTTTTCCCTTACCTTGGTAAACACACAACAGATGAAGATGCTCATCACGAGTCCTGTTTATAAGTGGTTTATTTAGTGTGTTACCATATTGTGCAGACTTAGGACACTAGTGTCCAGTCTAACTTACGGTTACAAGTTTATTATAATTTCTTCAAGTTGCATTGTAACTTCTTAATCTGTAAATTAAAATCAACTGAAGAATAAGCATAACATATGGGAGAAGAAGGTTCTAATATGCAGACAGTACATATTATAGTCTCCCATAATGGATTTCTTATTCTTTCTAAAGTTCTAATTTAGGGCATGCCAAATGGTGACTTGTTTTCTGAGGGTAAGACATTATATAAAAGTCGAGTCTAACTAGAGCTGTGTTGGAAATACCACATGTGATATACCATAAATATTTTGATAGAACACTAAACACTTTAAAATATAATATTTTTGCGTACATAATTACAATTAAAATGCCCCCCTCCTGAAGTTTGTAAAAATCATGATTTTACTTCCATTGTCATTTCCAAACGGCTTGATGTACAGTCATAATATTTGGCATACAACTTCTCTATGAATAAGTCTAAGATTTTAATATAATAGAACTAATATGTTACCAAATCTTTATATTTTATTTTGCAAAATATTTTGTTTTGAAAAACAATTTTTGGAATACAATGCTACAATGGCAAATGAACTGACTGTTTATGTAACATTTTTATATAATAATCATAGATCTGATAATGATGTATCATTATAGATAGATAAGTGTCAACAATCCTTATAAAGTTAATAGACATCATCAAATTTGTAATACCTATCATATTATGAACTGCTAACATCTTGAATGTAAGTTTACAAATTGTCACTAGATGGCAGATATGACATGATCATCTTATTATTGTAATTATTAGATCTGTTTGCTTTATAACTCACTAGATGGCACTAACGTGTTTTGTCAGTAAATACAACATATTTGTCAAACTGAAATAAAATGGAATGTACAAGTTATCTTGAAAGTTCCAACATATTATATATATGGGAACTTACTATTCAAATGATACACATTTTTTCAGATACCAAAAAATATATATATATTGTAAGCAGGTGTGATAAAAACCATATTTCTTAGTGCACCTGAAATAATAGTATCATTTAACAAATAGCCAATTTGTTGTCTGTATATGTGTTATGTTGTGTTTCAATGTCCTTCTTGGTTAAGATATACTACAATAAAAAAGTCATAAAGATGACACTACTTGCTGTAATTAGAGATTTGATGAAATGTACAACTGTAGAATACGGCTATGAATATAATATAAATGCTAATGTATGCTAGTATTTTCATCAATGTGTAAATTCATGTTCTGCAGTTTTCGGCATATCTTGTATATACTATCATACACTTCTATTCTTTATTAAAGAATTATGTCAATATTTTGTAGCAACGTCAAAATTAACAGAAGGCTGAAGAGAATAACCCTACACTTCCTTCACATTTCCACCACACAATTACATTCAGAAGATGCTTGTTCTCAAGGTCAACTTCACCTTATTTTTATATAGATTTTCACTAAAGAATTTTTTGGTACATGTGACTAATTACATAACTGGACTTCAATAATGCAAAATACTGTTTAGTACTGTATTGTAAAGCAGGGTAGATGAACTTTGATTACAACATTAATCAGGAATGCACTATCAATTAACAGTGATATACAAGTGTTTTGAAAATATTGGAGTTCTAAAAAACACCTTAATTCATAATCTGAGCAAACTGTTTATTCCAATCACCTAAACACAACTTGAAAACATAATATGCCTGTAATTGGGACTTTCAAAAAGTCAAAAATATCTTGTTAAAATATTATAGACTAGCAACAATGTTGGTTAGAACTAAAATCAATATTGTCAGTGATTATTTCAACAGGAAGACTAAAGATCAAAACATCATATGTGGGTCAATATGAAAGTTGGAGACCATTGCACCTGCAGCTTTGATGGTAGAGTATTCTTCTTAAAGCATTCTAGAATGTTGACATCACCCAAAAGGTTGGGAAGGGATAACAAAAACATACCAGCTGCATTAACCCCTCCCTTATACAATACCTTCCAAGTCCACTAGGGATCAAGATCATATAACTTACGTATACTTTGTTTAATGCAGTATTTTCAAAAACATCAAAGTTCCAGAAGAAAACGAAAGCCGCCTAAGTGAAATGTTGAGTTACAGGAAAAAAACAGTAATGTACTTTAATAAACAGAATAATTAACAAATTGTATTTGTATTGTTTTATTTCTCAGTAAAACACATAAATATGAACAACATATTTGGATGTATCCTCCAATTTCAATAAATTATATTGAAGTGGTAAATATACACCTGGAAAAAAGTTAAGCACCCCCGTGTATTTTTCAGGATT
>NW_013675551.1:4378-16625 GCF_000517525.1 Limulus polyphemus
AATCCTGAAAAATACTTGGGGGTGCTTAATTTTTTTCCAGGTGTATATAAACAATGAGTGTATGTATTACAGAAACTGGTTTGTTTACCCCCAGAGAGGCAAGCACCTTCTCTACACTGTACACTACCAATTGTTAGTTTAACAACAGCCACCCATAATGTACAAACTAATGGCCAGTTGTATGCAACCTTTCTCACTATAAGTGCCCTCTAGCAACATGTAACTGGTAGACTTGACAATATCTTGAGGTTAGTGAGATAACTCACTAAAATGGCTGTATTTCTTCAATGTACTTTTCTTGGATAATATTGAGGGTCAACTTGCATTTCCACAGATAATACATACCAAAGTATGTGATAAAATCATGTTTATCACTACTTGGTGTCTACTTAAAAACACTGATAACTCAGTTTCACTCTGATAGTTCTATATTATAGCTGCAAGAATGTTATGGTAAGTGAACTGACAGTCAAACTGAAGCCAGCTATTAGTGTTTTTATGTGGATATCTCAAAGGTTTCATAGAGCCCAACAGTATGTGAAAAATGTGAGAAAAAGTACTAAATACATTCACAGTTTACAATTGTAAAGAAATACAAAGGTAAGCTTTAGTCGTGAATAGTACATATAAAATGTCAGGATTTTTATATATATATATATATGTGGACTAAGGATTCTTCTACAGTAGGTGTCTGTAACTTGTTGACAATATACGGACACCACACACTCCCACTTGTTTTAAAATAATATATTCAAAACAAGTCAAACCATTTACCAAAATTCTTTACACTATTGATATCACAGTTGTATCTCAAACTCTAAATAATTCACTTTTCTTGTCAAAAGTCCACACAAGCTCATTCAGTACAATTGACAATATGAACTATTTTTCTTTACTCTTATCACAATAGTATCAGAGAATGATTCACTTACGCTACCCCATGGGTTATCACAGTTGTATCCTGAACTTCAAATAATTGTCTCCTTTTTGTCAAATCCACACAGACAGGTTCAATTACTTTAGAACACCCTTTGACAAGACAAATTATTCTCCTTATCTCTATTGAACTGTAAAACTCACTTTAAAATATCGCTTGTTATGGCTAATCGTTCAAATGCCGGCTAACTTCACGTTTTCTTTCACTAACTAATTTTCTGACTGAACTACACTTGACTTTACTGAACTTTACTTCTTCAGTTCTTAACTTGCTGTTGCTTGGTCGCTTATATTTATACCTTGATCACTGATGCCTCAAACTTTCTGTAAAGTATGCAACATGATGATTCAACAATACTCAGTTAAGGTCACAAGAAAAATACTGAAGATTTGAGTGATTTTGACTGCCAAATTATGGAAGTGCTCTTGTGTGGTTTCATCTAGAACTGAATTTCACTGGTCACAATACACCAGATTTTCATTGGAAGATGGCTACTGAAAATCAATCAACCTTTCATTTCTAAATAAATCAAATTACTAGTCAGAGGGGGAATTTAACTACATTATTGCTGCCCTCTTAAATCAGAGATTATTATTAGAGCTGGGCAAATCACACCCTGAAATGTCAGCTACAAAGAGAAGTAGGAACACTTTTTAAGGGAGATTCATCCTTATCCTGCAGAGGAGTAGTTCATCTTGCTGAAAGACCCAAGACTCTTGTGAGAAGCTTGTCTTTGTTTTACACTGTTTCCTACTTGCTGATTTTGTCTTCAAGTCACCTTCAAATTAAGTTTGTTTCACTCTACTTGAATCCTAAATATGGTTTGTTTCATTTTTCTTACTTTAGAAAGTAAGATTTATACTGCTACTGACTATCAGCAGCCCAAAATGTCACTTATGGTATCAAAGTTTTCACTAAAAAATATTTCTAACTTTCAAGTTTTCTATTTCTCACAGAGCATTACTCTAACTTTTTATCTACTTAATTTTATAAATAGAAATAAACTATTTTGAACATCATATTGAAATTCTCACATGGTCATGAGGTTTTCGGATGTGTGTGAACTTCCACGACAATTATATATTTTTATGTGATATAAAACAAATAAATGATAATAATGTAACCTGTATGATTACAAAAAAAAACAATATCAGTAATAGTAAAAATTAGGAAATGTAGTCATGATATTAAATTTATTTGTTGTTAGAAAAAGAATATCAATTTCACTCAGCTAGACCTTTTTATGTAAGACATGTTGACACAGATGATAGAACTGTTATCGGATGAACTAATACACGTGTAACTAAAAATACACCTTCGGTAAAAGTATCACAGAGTAATTTTAAAGATTTAACATTCTTGTTGTATCTATTAAAAGAACATTCCCACTGTTGGAATAAAGAAACATAATTACTATCTCACAATTAAAATAAGTCAAGTAATAAGAATAATCTTTAACCCTTTAAACACAGGCAAATGAAATTCCCATCTGCTTGACTAGGGTAGAACATTTATGTAAAAAACAGAGCAACTCTGTGCATTATAGTGCATTATCTCATAAGATTTTGTTATAAAGTTTATAAGCATTTTGTACACAAAGAATCACATTATTCTAATTACATCTTTCTAATAAAAATGTTATTTATCTATAGTAGTAATCTGCACTCAAGACTCTTAAAATAGTTCGAGTGCCAAGTGATTTTCATTTTAAGTATAAAAATACTTTTCTTCATCTTATAGTTTCATATTTCATTTGCATAACCTCTAGAACTTTCTAAATGAATATCAATATTTTATTTTCGTTACCGTATTACTAACTTTAGCTAATATCATCAACATACAATGCAATGAAATGATTAAAATTAAGAAATATACATACCTTTTGATTTTTTGTAGAATATTATTAGAGATGCTGTTTTGCTTATATTCGGTATTTTCCTTTTCACATACAGTAAGTTTTTTAATGTTTTATTTTATGTTTTTGTCCTTTACCACTTATTATTCATCTGGACACAAATCAACAATGCCTTCAAGGCATGTTAAAGTTTGTTTGGGAGACACGTGCAACCCTTCAGCAAAATTTTCTTTCAACATGTAATATCCATGAGAATGGATGCAAATTATGATGTATATTTAAATAACTTTTTAACCTTTTAATTATGCATTTTAAAACATAAATAATACATAATTAATCAAATAATAAAAGTGAAACCTAAATACAATTTAAATTGTATCTCTAACTATAACACATTCAGGTAAGAAACAATCATAAGTGTTGTTGTAGATCAAACTGCCAACAACACAACAGTCAGTTACATGTACTCCATGACAACAACTTGGTGCCAATTTCAAAATAACCTTTGTTAGATTATAGTGTAAAATGAGCTCTTTTTAATGACTGTATACATGTATATGTAACTTCTTCATGTAAGCTATAAAGGTCAAACAAATTGTAAGGTGGGCATGGCAAAGGTCAGGGACTGAAAAAATTACTACTTGTTTCAACTGTATTCATTCAGAGTACTTTGAAATGAGCAAGTCAAAAGGTTATATGTAAGCAACTTATTGTCTAGATGTACTTCTACTCAACTACCATTGTATTATTGAACATACAGAGAGCTAAAGTAGAGAATGTTCATGGCTTGTGGGTCATGTGATAATACATCTGAAGTTAAGCATATCTTTAAAGGTTAAAAACTTAGATAATATAAATGTTTGAATCATGACATATGTTTTAATGTTAATTTCATTCACATACATTAATATTACAGGTAGTTAATTAAATTTTGAATGTAACACAGTGACTTGTGCAGAAAAGAGTTAAAGTTCAGTGCAGAAAGTTACTATTCTTACCATAAACATTCATACGAGTAAAGTTTAACTTTAAAAGTACAAGAAGGGAAGATAATTTTACTTGAAAAACATGAAGATTTTTACTCTTATAATGTTTAAGATAAAAAATGTTTGACTTATCTGAAAGCAGAAGAAATTTTCTTAAAGTAAATACAAGAAGTATTTCCTTATTCTTATAACAAATCAAAAGTTAATTTTTTTTTCAATGTAAGATATGTAAAACAAAGCATAAAAAAAATATTCTTTATTCAAAGTTAAGAGTAAAAGAATATTTCATACCTCCAAAGTAAAGGAAAGAATGGGGTTTGTTTCCCCTCAGGTCATAGAATGGATGCTGTATGAGAGACGGAATGGTTATCTCTTCTTCTAGATTATCTATCTGAACAACCAGTTTTCCTGAACCAGGTTCTATTCTTAGGAACACTTCATGCCACTTGTCACGATTTAGCCCTGATTCAGATATAAACAATGAATGACAAAAATCATAATGCTAGACATCACTGTATAGAAGACAACCATTTTACTGTAATAAAGGGTACATCATCTGACTAGGTTATTCAAGGCTAAGCTGTCAACAGGCTAGGTTGTCCAAAGCTAAGCTGTCAACAGGCTAGGTTGTCCAAAGCTAAGCTGTCAACAGGCTAGGTTGTCCAAAGCTAAGCTGTCAGCAGGCTAGGTTGTCCAAAGCTAAGCTGTCAGCAGACTAGGTTGTCCAAAGCTAAGCTGTCAGCAGACTAGGTTGCTCAAAGCTAAGCTGTCAGCAGACTAGGCTGTTCAAAGCTAAGCAGTCAGCAGACTAGGCTGTTCAAAGCTAAGCAGTCAGCAGACTAGGCTGTTCGAAGCTAAGCTGTCAGCAGACTAGGCTGTTCAAAGCTAAGCTGTCAGCAGACTAGGTTGTCCAAAGCTAAGCTGTCAGCAGACTAGGTTGCTCAAAGCTAAGCAGTCAGCAGACTAGGTTGTTCAAAGCTAAGCTGTCAGCAGACTAGGCTGTTCAAAGCTAAGCTGTCAGCAGACTAGGCTGTTCAAAGCTAAGATGTCAGCAGACTAGGCTGTTCAAAGCTAAGCTGTCAACAGACTAGGCTGTTCAAAGCTAAGCTGTCAACAGACTAGGCTGTCCAAAGCAAAGCTGTCAACAGACTAGGTTGTCCAAAGTTAAGCTGTCAGCAGACTAGGTTGTTCAAAGATAAGCTATCAGCAGACTAGGTTGTCTAAAGCTAAGCACTCAACAGATTAGGAGCATCAATAAAACATAAACAAGGTAGTCGGCAAAGAAGTTTCTTCTTCTCCTTATATTTTTCTAAGTTTACATTGGTAATTGCTTGATGTTTTAAGTTAGTTCCAGTCTGCCAGATGTTACATTTTGCATTATTTGTATTTTATTAACAAGTTTCTTCACACCATGTAGATTTTAAGTTAGTTCAAATCCCAACATCTGGACAAGAGTGGCAATGTTTTACAGGTTTTCTGCAGTCCTAAGTCATAAATATGTTGTTTAACAACATTTTATAATTACGTTCATAACTCACTTCAATACTAAACAATATAAAGCATTCACTGCCATGTGCTTCACATGTGGGTGACAACCAACCTCTAGTTATGGACTGCATTACCTACTGGTGGGTCACAGACAATTATATTTCAAAGCCAAACTTCTCTTGTGGCATACAAGTTTGGGACACTGTGACTACTCCTCAGCACTTCTTGAATGGCACTAGGTAATACTACTGGTGGCATTGAACATGTTAAAAACACTTTCAAAACTTTGTTCTTACCTTTTCCAATCAAGTAAGTCTCTTCAGTTCCATCATGACCAAAAATATGGATTACTTTTAGTCTCCCATTCTGCAACATTACATAAAGTTCATAGTTTGGAAAATCATCTACAGGTAGCTCTCCACCATGATACACAAGTAGTCCATGAGGCTTACGTGTTCTTCAGAATAACAAAACAAATCATTTACTAAAAAGCATTGTAGGTTCAGCAAATATATTTTAATGTGACACTATTCTTATTTATATAGTTATAATGTATTTATTTGAGATTAGAATGACTATCATGGCACAAATTATCTAAAACCAAATCCTTTCAGATATAAGCTTTGCTTTATAAGAAAAATTACCATATGAATGAATCCACTTCAAAAGTCCTTCAAACAATGATAGGAAATACATCAACTTTTTAAGACATATTACTATTTTGTTACTATTCTGAAATATCACTTAGGACTCAGACAAAGCAAACTACTGAATAATAAGTAAAGCAAATATTGTAACGTTACATGAAAAGACAGTAATTTAGTTCCCAACATAATCAAAGAAAAGTGTTCATTTTGTTTGATCCATCCTTGTACTGTGTATCTACTACTGCAGATATTAATAATGACAATACCAACTACTACTGCAGATATTAATAATGACAATACCAACTACTACTGCAGATATTAATAATGACAATACCAACTACTACTGCAGATATTAATAATGACAATACCAACTACTACTGCAGATATTAATAATGACAATACCAACTACTACTGCAGATATTAATAATGACAATACCAACTACTACTGCAGATATTAATAATGACAATACCAACTACTACTGCAGATATTAATAATGACAATACCAAGTTTTCTTTGGTGTGTACTCAATAGTCAACAAGTAACTCTTACTTAATTCAGCTACCAAGATGATCAATTTTTTCTAAATATTCTGTATCACTTTAAGCTATGGCTGAGTTTCATATATTTTGTAAATAACCAATTATAACAACTCTTGACGAATCTATATATATAAATATAAAAGTACTGTCTGTTGTCTGTCCTACTTTGCAAGGTGTGAATGGATCTTCACCAAAATTGGTAAGGAAGTTCATTAGGTCCATGCAGGGTACATACAAATTTTCAGTTTTGCATTTTGCACTTTGTTTTTTTATGAGCAATTTTTCTTTTTTTACCACTACTTAGCCCCCTGAAGATGGATCTTCACCAAATTTGGTATGGAAGTTAATTGGGTCCATGTGGAGATATATATAAATTTTCAGTTTTGCATTTTGCAGTTATTTTATGGGCATTTTTGCATTTTTTAACACTACTTCATCTCCTGTGGATGGACCTTCACCAAATTTGGTGTGGAGATTCATTGAGTTCATTGGGAGATACATACAAATTTCCAGTTTTGCATTTTGTGTTGTGCAGTTTTGTATGGGTGTTTCTGCATTTTTTATCACTACTTTCCCCCCCCCCCCTGTTGATGGATCTTCACCAAATCTGGCAAGAAAGTTTGTTGGGTCCATGGGTATTTTTGCTTTTTTTTACAATTACATATAAGGGAAGCAACTTTTCATTTCCTAAGATAGCCTTTCATTAATCATGAATTTACATAACATAATTTATATACAGGGGACAGGTACTCCAGCTAATAAAGAATATTTTTAACTATAGACAAATTTACTTCACCTTATACCAGTTTGTTTTTCAGTCTGGCTTTATTCTATTTATGAACAAACGAGTCTCTGCTTTAAACTTTCTTACTCTGTGTTACAGCACAGCAGCATTAAATGATTACGTACATCCATTTGATGGTTTTTGTTAACAGCTTACACATCACAAAAATAAAATGCTAACACTTGCTTTTTACATCCATGAGGAAATCTTTAAAATACTTAGAGACTAATCATAAGCATCTAAGTTAGTTATGAAGACTGCACACCTTTTTTTTTCTTTTAGGGTGGGGAGGGGGATTAGTTGCAACTAGTAATAAATTAGTTAAATGCAATTAATTAATAGGCCCATCAAGTAATCAATCACCAAATACCACTAATCATCCAGCTCTATTTATCAAAGTAAAAAGGTTCAGACATTGGCTTATATAATTAAACTAAAAACTAGTCACATTTTAAAAAACAAAGAATATTTCACAATTACAAAGTATGTAAGTGTTAGTCTAAAATGAATGCACCCTAACTTTAGGAACCAGAAACTGCTCCCCCTAAATTTCACATCCATATAATGCCAGCATTATGAGCATCCATAAAACGAACCCTGCATTCTAGTCTGTCTATCTCTAAAGTTATTCCTGCTTATGGGAAATTAAAAAGATTCTAGTGAATCTTCTTTCTAGACTCTTAGTCTTCATCCATTCATATTTAAATATAAGGAAAAGAAGCATCAACACATTATAAACACATGCAAAGTTGAAAATTAAATGTAAATATGTCAAAAATCATCTAAACCTAAAAATCCAACAATTAAATGAGGAATTACACAACTGCCTTTGGCAAAAGCTGAATCTATTCCAAAAGTCTGACAACCATATTTCAAAATCTATAAGCATATTTTAAAAAAATGGGGAAGAGAACTTTGGAATATAAGAGACAAAGAACACATTAAAATGAGAGAGGCCTAGTTCTCACAGATCTCTCTCAAATTACCCGATGCATTATGGACTAATCATATGAGCTTTATAAAACACGCAACCAGAAAACAAACTTAATAATCTGGGCACTTTCCTTCATCAGGGGGTAAATGGCAAGAACACTTATAGAAATTTTAATTTCACTTCAACATCCCCCAGAACCAGGATTATTGGACTGAATGAAACATGTATGAATCACACAGAAAATCAAATAACAAAAACCACAATAAATGAAGTGATGAAACCATTTGTTAGTAGCTCTGTAATACAGTATTGCAGTTCCTTTAAATTTAAGGTGCAATGCCATACTTTAAAGTCAAACCTTCAAGTAATTAAAACAACACAAAAGATCTTTTATGATGAAACACTGAAGATAAACTTAACAAGTACACACTAGTAGGAAATCCAGATACATCCATCACTTTGACTCAAAGCAGTCATTCAAATACACTCTCCCCACTTTAAAAGTTACATAATTTCCCACCAGGTGGAGTGATTGGCAGTTTGAGACACTCTCTCATTGTTTAATTTCTTAGGAAATCAGTTTGGTCTCTACATCCAAAAATAATGGATGAAAAAATTGAGGGTTAATCACAACTCGTACATAAAGTTGTTAAAAGTATGAATCAATACACTTCTGTAGTTCCTGCCACAATTAACCATGAACTTCAAGTCAAACTATGGCAAAATAAGTAACAATTTCAACTAACCTGCTTAATTCTTAGCCCCAGCTCATGAATGAGTAAGCTCTCATTTATACAAAGATCTTGTTCATCATTTGCCCTTGTTAATATCTTAAACTAATTTGAACGGATGACTATGTCACATTCACATAGATCATGCTCCAATATGCATGATTTACTTATTGTTTTTAAATTTGCATGTTCTTTCACCTGTGTCAGTAGCTTTCTTCTCGTAAGCCAGGATAACCTTGCTTACAACAAGGACAGGTAATTTATAAACAGGATTTTCAACAAAGAAATAACATCTATATATCTGAAAAAGTACTTCAGCCAACATTTCAACTGTACATGTGGATACACTTTATGAAGTAAGGTGCATAGTTGTTTTTAACATACATAGAACATTTAACAATATATGGCAAGGCTATATAGACTGAACATTTAGAACCATCATATGTTGGTAAGTTTACTAAATTTGTTTGTTTGTATGAATATTCAGGAATAATTTGATCAATCAAATGAATTTGGAAAACCATTTTTTGCATAGAAATATTTCTATGTCGTCAAACTAAGTAAAAATTCATAAGTGCTTCACATTTTATATGCACAATGATCTAAGAGCTTCAAGTTTTCTTTAACACAGCATATAAATTGTAAAATTTAAATAAATGCCAGTAAATGCTTTTTGTTGTTTTGTGTGTGTGTAAACTTCACATTTAAAGCTGCCATCGTAATTATGAACATTTATCGTGTGTCTAAAACACAAGTTTATCATCTTCCTGATGTTCAACAATGAATTTAAGAATTTTGTGCTTATCTGAGCCTAGAACATAGAACTGTCATCCAATAACATAATGAATTAACAGACTATGAAAAATTCATGAAAACAAAGGATTAGCTAGAGAAGGAGCCAATTTAAAACCCATAGCTGCACCATCAATTTAATCATAAAGATGTGAATCTCTTAGTGGTAAAATTCATTAACTTCAGAAATACAGATTTTACAATGCATAACTCACTTGAGTTGTCATTGAAAATTAAATCTGCACTTAACTGTATTGCTTCTCTCAAATATATGTTATAGTTCAATGTTAAAAGTAATGCAGTAAACATTACTATGAAATTTAGATTTTGTATTTCACAAGAAAGTTCAAAATTATTTTCCAAGCTATATCTATTAGTAGAATATTTCTTCACCAAATAAAACATGATTGTAAAATATCTCATTTTCACCTACATTTCTTTCACACAATCTTTGGTTTTAATTTAATGCAATAATTTTAAAAACTAAGATTTTCATAGACTAACATTTGTGTGTGTGCTTTCTGGCCTCCTGTTCTTTATGTCAAAAAAATTACACTTATAACAAATTACACAGGCCTGAAATGGTTTTGTTATCTTGTAGATTTTTACACGTTCTACTATAATTCCTGTATGCTGAATCTGAAAATGATATCCATTTTTCTCCATCATGTACAGATTTTTCACAACACATCATAATGCAATACACAAAAGAAAGACCACAACACGTAGTTTTGAGTCTAAAAGACGTACATTTCACACAAAAAAAATCAGGATGAATGAGGATATATGTTCGTTTAACATCAGTGTTCTTTCCTTTTCTTCAGTTTGTTTGTATTTTTCTTAAGAAACATAATAATATAAAATGTTCATTGCGATAAACAAAATAATAATTCAACCTAAGTAAGATTCGTAAAAAATCTTTACATAATAGAAAAAAATGAATATTATTTTCGAAATCTGCATAGCTGAATTATGACAAATCAGTTATTAAAACCAACTTATTTTTTGAACATTTACAGCAGTTTTTCTAAACTAACATTATCAAAACCAACTTATTTTTTGAACATTTACAGTAGTTTTTTAGCTGAATTATGACAAATCCGTTATTAAAACCAACTTATTTTTTGAACATTTACAGCAGTTTTTCCGTTATTAAAACCAACTTATTTTTTGAACATTTTTCTAAACTAAAGTAGATTTACCATAACATTCTATAATAATGTTAGTAACACTCATTTTTTGGAAACCTGAAATAGATAAATTCTAACAATAAGAACGCTATTTACCATATATATTACAGTTAAATACTATTATTAAAACTTGTTTTTATGCTATACTTATGTTGTAACCTAAAATTAGAAGAGTTTCCTGGAAATAAATAATTCAATTAATTTGTAATGCATATTTAAATGCAATCCAGCATCCATATTTTATCCCAACCCTAACAAAAAAGAAAAGATCTATCCTAGTTGAAATTTAGGCACCAACATTTTCAGCAGAAGGTCAGGATTACAAAACAGTATGTAACCATGTTAGTTCAGTTGATTGTTTTATAACTTTAAAGAAACTTTTTGTCTATTTATAACTAAAACCATGGTGATTGAACACTATATGTCAAACAAAAGTTGATCTGAATACACTGGATAACCACATTTCAATGTTCAGAAATATCTTGAAAATCAAAAAATGTTACCCAGTATTTAAAAAAATAGTTAAAATTAACACACTAATGTATAATATGATTTTACTATTTTCTGAACAAATAGGAAATTTAAGATTTCAATAAAAACCAGCAAATCAGCACTAACTTATTATGTTCTAAAACTAAATAAGAACAAAATAAGTTACTGTATCATGAATTAAAAGATCACACCCAGAACACAATATTAACTTCACAAAACCTTACCTAAACTTAAAGCTCATTTCTCTTCTCTCTGGTAAAGGCCAATCTGGTTCTATCCTAAGGAAGGCCTTGGGATGAGCAAAGGTAAAAACTTGACTAGTTGAAGCCACAGCCTTCCCCTCCCCAGTACTTATGAATAAAATAAATAGAAAGATGGCCCCTACAGGAGCACCATAGGATAGGCACATGGCTCCTTCTGCACCTACAAAAACAGAGATAGGAGAATTCTAAATTGTGTGTTCAAATTACATTAGCTAAATTACAGTTCTAACCAGGACAGAATGACAATAGAAAATGAATAAGCAGAATTAAAGCAATAACTATGGAAGAGTAACAGGAATTCTTCTTACAAAATATCCTAATTAAACTGTTAACTCTAAGATTATAATTTAAATACTGCATAAATGAGAATATTTTACAAAGATGTTTTTTTAATTTTTATTTTCCAAGACAGCTAGAATTTTTTTTTACAATTCATTACCAGGTAACTTACATGCACCTGGAAAAACAATAGACAAATCATTACCAGGTAACTTACATGCACCTGGAAAAACAATAGCCAATTCATTACCAGGTAACTTACATGCACCTGGAAAAACAATAGCCAATTCATTACCAGGTAACTTACATGCACCTGGAAAAACAATAGC
>NW_013675551.1:17553-20898 GCF_000517525.1 Limulus polyphemus
TTAAGAAACAGTCACCAAGTTTCACAATTAATTTCAAATTTTATATTGGACATCTGTAGGTTCTTTAATTGTACATTACACCTTTTAAGCTTTGAGAAGGAACAAGCTTATCCAATTTCAAATTATGTAAGCTATCCCCCCTTTATCTTTGTATTATTATTTTGGTATTTTTTAGTGGTTAAAATCAAATTGGCTCTATAAAAACATAAGTATTCTATATTTTAAGTAATCACTTTCAAGCTGCATGGGTCCACAGAAAATTTGAACAAGTAACTTTAATCTGGTTGTAAAACACTGCTTTTTCTAGCCTTGTTTGCATTGCTACTTTTATTTGTGTGTGCACACACACCAAGTATTTTGTATTTAGATAAATCTAATCTCAAGTTGTAGGGCTCATTAGGACTTTTTTTAATCTGTAAAGTTCTTTCTTACTTAGAAGTTAAAAGTTGCAAGGGTTGATAGGTGTCAGCACCAGAAAACAGTTAATAGAATCTAGGTATAATAAATCACATCTAAAACGAAACAAACCAAAACTGTAGATGTAAAAACAGGGATCAAAATATTACATTCCCGCATTCCTGAGGAATTTCATCTCTTTAATTGGCTTTCCCTTTTGAAAGAATGCATGTTCCATCTGTATTCCTTTAGTTATGACCAATAAATATGAACATACTGCATGGATTAAATAAAAAACAATTCATGAGGAAATGCAACTTTACATGAAGGAATGTAATATTTGTGATAGCTTTCCCTGAAGTGAATGTAAAAACTACAAAAAGTAGAATTCTGGAATAGCTTGTCTCTCCAGTTATCCATCCAATCAAATATTAATTCAAACACAAATTACAGAAAAAATTAAGATATGCTCATAATAAACTGTACATGGTTCTGTTGCTATCTTGTTTACATTTCATATAAAAAGAGGTCATACATCAAAGAACAGATATATATATATTTCCACAATTTAGCCATTTGGAACAAATAAACAATTACATTTCATAAGTATTTATTATAACTGATGTTCTACATACCAAAAAACTGTAAAAAGACAAAAGAAACAAAATACCATGATATCAATAAAAATATTGTTTCCACTAAAAATGTCAGGAAAAGTTAAAATAATTATAACATATGGGCCCCATGTCACTAACTACATTCATTATTATTGACACTGTTTAATTAGTAAAAAGGAAACTACATACATTAATTTAGTTGTATGACATTATTATCTAGGCTTAACAATTTTATGGTATTCACCAGCAGATTGTAACAGATTCAGATTAATGAAGAAAACCAAAAGTGTGACTGTTTAATTGCAATAATTAGTTAATTACCACAACTCCTGAATCCATCTTCCTTCTGTGCATTAAAAATTGGAACTTTTCATAACACAAACATAATTCAAAACTAGGCTTAACTTCACTAAGATGAGTTTATCTTATTGTAGTACCATGTTTTCACAACTAATGTAAGTGAGGTTCAACTTTCTAAACTCTGTCAATTTGACTTACTAAACTTTTTAAGAGACTTTTAAACAAACTCTTCAGCTTCTAATGCTTATTCAACCTTTATACAACACTTTCCTCTTCAAAGTTTAGATGTTTATTTTTATAAAATATGTGATTACTAATTTTTACAATTTTTTTAATTAAAAAAGCTCCTCTAAAATCTTGTATACTTCCATCAGTTACATATCACATAATGACACCCACTCTCGAAACTTAAAATCAGTCAACCACTACTTAAATGACAAAACCACTGACATAAATTACAGTTGTAAACACTTACCCATCACTCTCAATTTGGCAGTGAGTTCAGTCACTTAATCTAATCAGTAACAATATAACATTCCACTAGATATAAACTATTTTTTCTTAAAATCCAAAGAATTATTTTGATTATATTTTCCAAATTTCCTTCCATTATGGTTGTATATCTGACTTAAATATCTTGGTCAGGAATGTATTTATTTTACTTGCATGATTTAAGCATTTAACTTATCTACTGTATGTCTGGTAACTTATTTGTATATGTCTCAATTCTATTTATTAGCTTCTTTGACTTCAGTTACTGTTCTATACATTTAAGGCATTTTCTGGACTCCTGGTCCAAATTTATCTACTCTAAGAAATAACTTATATAATTATTATGTCAGGTTTATAAATTCTGAAGAAAATAGCTGTTTTACCTATTCAGAATACAAATATATTGGCTACAGCTCAGCTTCTCAATGAGTTGCTTATAAAATTATACATTTCAAACAATCAAACTAATACTCAAGATTGAGCTACCCACTAAATATTCATGTAATATCAAGTAATAATGCATAACATTGAAACACTAAATATTCATGTAATAATGTAGAACATTACAATACTAAATATCATGTAATATCAAGTTAAATTTAAGGTTACAATAATAAATATTCATGTAATATCAAGTACTATGTAACGTTACAATATTCAATATTCATGTAATATCAAGTAATAATATGTAATGTTACAATATTCAATAGTCATGTAATATCAATATGTAACGTTACAATATTCAATAGTCATGTAATATCAATATGTAACGTTACAATATTCAATAGTCATGTAATATCAATATGTAACGTTACAATATCCAAATAGTCATGTAATATCAATATGTAACGTTACAATATTCAATATTCATTTAATATCAATATGTAACGTTACAATATTCAATATTCATTTAATATCAAGTTATAATATGTAATGTTACAATACTAAATATTCATGTAATATCAAGTTAAATTTAAGGTTACAATAATAAATATTCGTGTAACATAATGTCATATAGTCTAACCTTACAATACTTAATATTTTTTTCAATATCAAGTAATATGTAACATTACAATACCAAATTGTCATGTAATATCAAGTAATATGTAATGTTACAATACCAAATAGTCATGTAATATCAAGTAATATGTAACATTACAATACCAAATAGTCATGTAATATCAATATGTAACATTACAATACCAAATAGTCATGTAATATCAAGTAATATGTAATGTTACAATACCAAATAGTCATGTAATATCAAGTAATATGTAACATTACAATACCAAATAGTCATGTAATATCAATATGTAATGTTACAATACCAAATAGTCATGTAATATCAAGTAATATGTAACATTACAATACCAAATAGTCATGTAATATCAATATGTAACGTTACAATACCAAATAGTCATGTAATATCAAGTAATATGTAATGTTACAATACCAAATAGTCATGTAATATAAAGTAATATGTAACGTTACAATACTAAATAGTCATGTAATATAAAGTAATATGTAACGTTACAATACT
>NW_013675552.1:0-1921 GCF_000517525.1 Limulus polyphemus
TTGAACAGCTTTCCAAAAGTTAAAATGTGTTTACTTGAACAACTTTCCAAAAGTTAAAATGTGTTTACTTGAACAGCTTTCCAAAAGTTAAAATGTGTTTACTTGAACAGCTTTCCAAAAGTTAAAATGTGTTTATTTGAACAGCGTTCCAAAAGTTAAAATGTGTTTACTTGAACAGCTTTCCAAAAGTTAAAATGTGTTTACTTGAACAACTTTCCAAGTCCGAACTGAAATAAAATACCGACATTTCAAATAAACTTTACATATGAAGGAGTAGAAAATACATGGTATCATCCTGTACCACTAGGTTAAGGAGTAGAAAATACATGGTATCATCCTGTACCACTAGGTTAAGGAGTAGAAAATACATGGTATCATCCTGTACCACTAGGTTAAATAAAAGAGGGACAGGGCGTCTCAGTGAGCTTCTGCCCCCTCTTAAATTCTGAAAACGACTCTCTCTTTTCAGAAGTTAAAACGATTCTGCTCAGAAGAGCGCCAAAACTACATTTACAAAGAACTCTCTGTAGCTGACCAATCAAAAAAATGGGCACCGATATATCTTTTCTTCATATGACGGTCGCAGTGTAGTTTTCAATACACGAGATAAAATAAAACAATTGAAAAGTTCCGTGACTACTCATTCAAGAGAAAGAAACACCTTAAGTTGAATTTAACACATAACTCGAACCTTATTTAGACAGTTTTAGAAGTAGAACATAGAACACTTTTTTTAAATGTATAGCTATAAAGTATACAGTACGGGAGATTAAGGAATACAGTACAACAATGGATAGAGTTTGACGAAAAATAAGCAGACGAAGAATGGCTATCTTGAAGCTTTATACCTTCTCATGTGAAGTCTATTTCTGACTGTCTCTATACCCACACAAGTTAGGCTACTAACATCTGATTCAGTCACTGATACTCATGTTTTTGTCACGTTTGATCGACAGGTAATGGTCGGCACCTTGTGCTGTAAATGACGGCCTATCCTGTCCATGTGTCTTAGAAGTAATTCCATATTCTGCTGACAACACATTCAGACGCTTATCAATTACTTAAGAACCTGCTGTGATTGGCTGGCTTCTATTTATTCAATTGATTTCCACATGATTAAAACATTCAACTCCCTTTTCTGATATGAAGTTTAGCTATGATTTATGAACAGTCGGATGTACTTTAAAATATGGTACTTACAGTGACAACTGTTATAAGACTGTGTGACGTCATTGTATATAAATAGGATAGGCTGAATGACCCAGATCACATAAGATGCATGATTTATATAATAACAAACTGAGAGAGATAATTAACAATATTTGAAAACACTGCTTTGTTCTGCTATACACATAATATTACAATTTTTTATTAAAAGTTTAAAAAAAACGCGTGGTTTTGATCCAAACACAATTAGTATCATAGAAACTTGTAGTTCCACGTGGTTTTAGAAAAAAAATTAAGGCATTTCAATCAAGAACACAACATGTTTTTGGTCTAACGAAGTTATAAAACTGTGCTTTATTTATTCTCTCTCTCTCTCTATATATATATATATACATGTATGGTGAAATCGTCTTTAATTTGTAGCTCGAACACAGGATATTGACATTAAATGGAAAATTCTTTATAACATTTGTTACCCTTTAGTCTGATTGAAACGAAATGCTACATATACAGCATTCAATGGATCATCTAAATCATTACCCTGTACTCTGATTGAAACGAAATGCTATATATACAGCATTCAATGAATCATCTAAATCATTACCCTTTAGTCTGATTGAAACGAAATGCTACATATACAGCATTCAATGAATCATCTAAATCATTACCCTTTAGTCTGATTGAAACGAAATGCTATATATATATCATTCAATGAATCATCTAAATAATTTTACTACATTTTCGCTGCATCATT
>NW_013675552.1:2548-7823 GCF_000517525.1 Limulus polyphemus
ATGAGCAGTTACAACCATTGACCCAACTTTCTACGCTCATTAAGCCTAATTTGATACATTCAGTAGATTATCTGCCACAGATACTGCATCATTTGTTATAATTACTGTATGAGCAGTTACAACCATTGACCCAACTTTCTACGCTCATTAAGCCTAATTTGATACATTCAGTAGATTATCTGCCACAGATACTGCATCATTTGTTATAATTACTGTATGAGCAGTTACAACCATTGACCCAACTTGCTACGCTCATTAAGCCTAATTTGATACATTCAGTAGATTATCTGCAACAGTTACTGAATCATTTGCTACATTCACTAAATAAATTGGTTTCTATTTCTCCATTAGTCATGACTGATTATCAATATGTTAAGTATGGAGTGGATCCATTTCAGACTTTCTTTCGAAATAATAACAGCACTGGATAAACAGATCATTAAGAAGGGTTATTTTTTTGTTAACTACTAAATAAGTTCTTCACAAAAAACACTGAGTTAACTACATGTAGTTGACAATTCACCTTTTAAAAAGATACGATATTTTTTGGCGTTTTTTCTAACTTTACTATAAAACCCTGCGAAAATAAGAAGTGAAGATTATTTTAACTCCCCTTCGTTCTTAATTTGGTTAAATACAGTTTCTGATACAATGGAATATTTTCTTTCTTCCGGTGACGTTTAAAGGATACATGGTTCACTAATGTAAAAGTATTCCACACACGTTTCTATCCCTCTGAATTTATATTTCACTCATACAAATACCACTATGTCCCCGTAGATGTATTTCCTATTCGTTAGTCATTCTTTTATTCTTTTTTAGTCTTTACATTGTATCGGCCAGAATTTGACAGGTGCGCGCGTACGTAGTCAGCGAACCAGTGATTTGATAATCAGTCTCCGTACACCAACGTTTCGGGACGCTTGCTTTTGAGCCAGTTTGATCTTTGTCAGGGTTGTAATCATGGGTGTTCTACATAACCTAGCGGGATTTCGGTTATCTCTATTACTGTTTGGACAGGTAAGTTTACAACTACGTCATCTCTTTGTATTGTTTAATTTTCACAACGTCCAGTAATTAATTAATTATTAAAAATCTCATCAAATTAACGGTTTAACACCTTCAGTAAAACTCGAAGCTAGAAGCTGACGGAATATCAAGACAATACAAAACGACTGATTTAGGATAACTTTAGCTTAAGACATTATCATATCCTCCTTGAAACATAATTCTGAAAAAAAAAGTACAATTATACAGACGTTAAGCTGCAACTCTAATCCAGCTCTATTATACCACTAATAAGGTTGCATTAAAGCTGCCCTGTTATATACAACATATATTTCAATCCTTTGGAAAGCACTCTAACAAAATAAGTTTATTACAATAAATAAACACCATGGTTATACAAAAGTTAGGTTACAACCTTTAAAATAGCGTTATTTTAGACGAGTTAACTCGATAACCCAATACTATCATATAGAACTTGGATTAGAACAAAACCATTATATAAAATAAGTTACAATTCTCTAGAACACATATATACAAACTACGTTACACCTTGTTAGAGCAAGATTGTTATAAAGTTACACTTTTTTTAACACAAGTTACATTACAAGTCGTTAAACCAAGTAATACAACTCATTAACTTAGTGCTAAAAAGACAAGTTATAAATAATTAACAAAGAATTATAGTCAAACTAAAACTTGAAAAAAAGACAAGTTATAAATAATTAACAAAGAATTATAATGTAGGCCTACATAAGTAAAACTAAAACTTGATGGAACAGCACTATTACATACAAGTAAAATTACAACTAGTACTATAAACAGTAAGTTAAGCTAGAAATCGTAAAAGAAACACAGGATTTAGGCAAATTAAATTACAAGTCTTACCTGATTTAGTCGTAAAAAATTAAAGAAGGCTGTATTTTAGATAGCTTGAACTACAACTCAGTATATATATATAAACAGCACTATTATACATAATTTAAGTTATAATTCATAGCTTCATATTATATTCGATTCATCTTACAAGTTTACTAATGAATTGTAATAGACAAGTTTAGTTGCAATTCATTTAATCAGCACTAACATAGGTGAGTTACGACACAAAAAATTAACGTTTATAACTTTATAAACTAGCGTTGTTACGTAAAAGCTTTTCGTATCAAAACCATCGCAACGTACAGATTAAGATAAAATTCGATAACTAAGCGTCATTTTACAAAGGATACGTTATTATTATTAGCTAAATTCGAACTTTTTTTTTATAAACTTGCAACTCAATTTTAGAGAAATTAAACTACAATTCAGAAGTTACAGTTGTGGAAAAATTATGCTACAACGCTGTTTGTCAGCACTGTTATATATAAGTTCATATGCAACTTTTAAAATCGAGCACTCGTACAGGTAAATAATTCATAAAAACGATAATAATATGCACAATATTATAATCAAGTTATTAACATAAGAGAGTATATTATTATAAACAAATTAATAAATCAGTGCTAAAAAATAAGTTACAACTCATTAACACTTAGCAATGCACTGTTATTCACAAGTTAAGTTACAATTTGCTAAACTAGCATCAGTAAGTACAAGGGTCTCGTTTAAACAGTACTATTCTTTACAAGTTAAATTATAGCCCAATGATAAACGCCATTTTGCATGAGGCTATGTTATCATTCTCAAAATTGGCGCTACTGTTTACAATTAATAAAAAAAAATCACACTTTTATAAAAATTAAGTACGAATTTGTTTAACTAGCACTATAATACATAAGTCAATTCAAACATAAAATGACACTATTAAAGACAGGTTATAATTCATTAAAAAATAAAAGTTAGAAAAAAGGATTTAAAAATCATTATCGTGGACAAATTACATTACAACGTAGTGTTCCAGTTTTATATTATATTTGATATTATATTTTATAATTATATTATTGTTTTATATTAATGTTTCCAGTATTATTATTGTCTCATTTAGAACTCGTTAAATCAATTTTATTCAATTATAATTCATGAAAGTATTATTATACACAATTTTATGAACAACTTAGGTTAGAACTTTAAGAAATGCATTAATATATTCAAGTTAAACTCGTTAAACAGTACTATATATTATTTACATTACAATTCATTAAAAAACCAAGATGATACACAATTTAGAGTATAACTATTAAAAAATGTACTATTGTAGACAATTTACCAGCTGTCAAACAGACTTAATGTAAATAAGTTAAATTACAACACTTTAAAATTCAAAATGAATGCTAACTTGTTTTAAGTTACATAAGTTACAGCACGTTAAAACAACACTACTGTATACCAGCTGAGCTTTGCAATCCGTTAAAACAGTTCTCTCATATACAAATTCAATTACAATCATTGAAACACTCTTATAGAATATGTCCACTGACTACTTGATACTTCTAAAGACATCTTCAAACACCAGGAGAAAAACATAACATTAAACATCTTTCTATGCGATTAAACTACACGTATCACTTCCTTTTGTATCTATAGCTTATTCTCTATTTTCAAAGTAATTCATACACGTACATCTATTTATTATATATCTATTTATCCGTTTGCCTGTATACCTGTCTATCTATCACAAAGCGGATTTAAATCTTTGTTACTGCCTTCGTTGCAATGTTTTTTTCTAGTTTACTGAATATAAACATTTGTTGCTGTTAAGAAAGTATGTCAATTTAAAGGCCAGTAAAGCAAAACAAAATGGAATTTTTATTTAATTATAGGAACTCCAGTATTCTGTTTTTGTAAAAAAGTGTTAACCTATACGATAAAACGAAAAGTCATCGGTCACAAATATCGGCTGTTTCATTGTTGTCTCAATTAAGCCTAAGTTAGCAGAACATTTCCACTTGTAATGAAAATGTTATTCTATTTGTCACAGAATATTAGGTTTAAGTGACACGTTTAAGGAAAAAGCACGCCCCTTCTTGGTATTTTTCCAGGACTTGGTTTATTTTGTTAATCAACGTAATCGCCATACCAAAATAATGTGAACACATATATGTGACTTCACAACGGAAAAAAACAGCAATTAAAAAAAAAAACTGTTTGTTTGTAGTTAATCACAAAGATACACAATGGACCATCTGTGCTCTGCCCACCACGAGTATCAGAACCTGGTTTCTAGCGTTATAAGTCCTCGGACATACCGCTGTACCATTGGGGAGGGGGCTTTTGAAAAACTAAAGCCTTTAAGATAATTTTATGTCAACTGTTTTGCTGCTGGATTAAGTTATAAGAAAACTTGACTTTCTAATTCGCCAGATTAGTGTACTCAGCCAGAGGAAATTCTTGGTACAAAAATAATACTGGAAATCACCATTAATTGTTTGAAAAACACGAATCCATAAAGAGTTTGTCGTTTTTAATGTATTTCGAGAAACAGCTTATACTAGTAATTAGAGTGGCCAGGCATAGCCAGGTGGTTAGTAAGCTCGACTCGCAATCTGAGAGTCGCGGGTTCGAATACTCGTCTCACCAAACATGCTCGCCCTTTCAGCCGTGGGGGCGTTATAATCAATCCCACTATTCACTGGTAAAAGAGTAGCCCAAGAGTTGGCGGTGATGACTAGCTGCCTTCCCTCTAGTCTTACACTGCTAAATTAGAGACGGCTGGCGCAGATAGCCCTCATGTAGCTTTGCGCGAAATTCAAAACAAACAAACAAACTGGTAATTAAAATACAGAAAATATCACAATTATACGGCATGTAAACCCATGCATAATATGCGACTCAGTAAATGCAATATTAGTATATATGTTTATTTAATTGTTTGTTTACTGATGGAAACTTTGAAAGAAGTGCTGGATGAGTCAGGTGTGAGTGGGCTGCTGTGTTTTCTAAATGAAATGATATTCTGTCACATGTGCTTGCGTGCAACATTATTGTATTAGTGTGGTATTCCAAGAACTAACCTAGCACACGGGTAACCTGACCTTCGAGGACCTAGTGTACAGAGAGACAGGTGTAATGATTTATTGCAGGTGGAAAGAAAGAGAAAAGACTACGGGTGAAGTCAGACAAACTAGCAACCACTTTCATTAACATGACAAAAACTGTAGAATGATTACTTGAATGGGTGAAGAGAAGTGGACAGATAATTGTTTGTTTGTTTTTGAATTTCGCGCAAAGCTACACGAGGGCTATCTGCGCTAGCCGTCCCTAATTTAGCAGTGTAAGACTAGAGGGAAGGCAGCTAGTCATCACCACCCACCGCCAACTCTTGGGCTATTCT
>NW_013675552.1:8038-12317 GCF_000517525.1 Limulus polyphemus
AGATTGCGAGTCGAGCGCCCCCTACCCACCTGACCATGCCGGGCCTGGACAGATAAAGTGTAAAATAAATTGTATTTGACAAAATAGGAATTAAAATGAGGTTATAAATAAACTTATTATTATTGGCGATGGGTTACTAGAAGGTAGCTAAGCACGCGATCAGCAAACGAAACGATACTGGGAAACAAAGATGAGTTTGACCCTTTCATGTCAACAACAAACGTACATAAAAACGCCAAATACGCGTTTATAAGTCACCCATCCACTGTAGCTAGCTAATGAGAAAACTAGATCAAAACAGCCCGGAAACATCTCTGCTCAATGTGATAGACTCCGAGTGTAAAGTGGGATGAAACAATAGATAGATTCCATGAACGCATCCTGCCACGGAAGGTAACATCTAAAACTGAATTGGTACACGACCTCGACCGAATTTAATATGTTCTAAATTAGAGCTTCAAAAAAAAAAAACGTACACATTTTGGAAGTACGAAGTATATAGTGTGGAAGACTGAGACATGTACTATTTGTATACCACACATGCACAGAAAACATACTCTCAATTACGTTTTAACAACGACCCACCTTTGTTTGTTGGGATAGTACAGGTGTGTTGTGATATGTTAGGAGCGGAAAAAGACAGAAATTTGTATTTGAACAGTACATTTATAGTCACAGAGGGGGAAAAGAACAGCAGTGACACATGGGTATAACACTGAATATTAGAAGGAAAACAAAAATACAGAGTAAATAAGAATGAAGCAAGACAGAAAACGTTATTTGGAAAGTTTAATAAATACTACTGCTTGATTCATGGTTAAATCTGTAAAGAGGCAGATCTGAGAATATTGTATTAGAGAACTAGGCTTCTTGAGAAAGTATTCCAATATGAAGGATATATACAGTGCAAGATACATCTAGAAACTAACAGTGTAAAAGCGGCATCTGTTAGAAAGGAAGGTAATAATCATCCTTAATAAATTTCCCATGAGTTGTATGACAATTAATTATTGAACGTTGTAGTCTAGCATTAATATTTTCTTGTCTAATATTCTAAATAAAAATGTTCTAGTTTTCACCTTAAAGTTTCTTTCTGGCCTTTCTCAAAGTTTTCACCTTACACATTCTTTTCATGAGCAACATAACCCATGGATTCTTGTCTGTTTCTACAAAGTTTCTCATTTAAAGGGTACGACCTCTTTTCGCACATCCAGTTGTTTCACCTTTCAGTCTTATTAAGTTGAATTGAAATATAAACATCTATAAACAGTTATATTCTAAAATAATTATTTAATTATATTCATAATGAAAGTTAACTATCATAAATATAATGGTAATTTTATTGAGAATCTGTGGAAGCTATGGATCAAGGATGAGGTTCTGTGAGAGTTATGGATCAAGGTTGAAGTTCTGTGGAAGTTATGGATCAAGGTTGAGGTTCTGTAGGAGTTGTGGATCAAGGTTGAAGTTCTGTGGAAGTTAAGGATCAAGATTGAGGTTCTGCGAGAGTTGTGGATCAAGGTTGAGGTTCTGTGGAAGTTATGGATCAAGGTTGAAGTTCTGTGGAAGTAATGTATCAAGACTGAGGTTCTGTTGGAGTTATGGATCAAGGTTGAAGTTCTGTGGAAGTTATGGATCAAGGTTGAAGTTCTGTGGAAGTTATGGATCAAGATTGAGGTTCTGTGAGAGTTATGGATCAAGATTGAGGTTCTGTGAGAGTTATGGATCAAGGTTGAGGTTCTGTGAGAGTTATGGATCAAGATTGGGGTTTTGTTGGAGATATGCATCAAGGGAGCGATGCAGTCTGTTACCCACAACTTAGGAATACTAATTAGTAGGTTATTTTCAATAATCACTTTAAGAAGGATGATTATTAATTGGTTTTCATTGTCAACATGGTCATTAACCATCTATTAGTGGGCACATCGCAGATACTCATAAAAAACATGAGAAGTTTGGTCAATGTATAGCTTACCTGCTCTTGAAATCTAGTCAACATACGGAGCAGAGTTCATACCCCACCCACTCACATAACGTGGAGCTGTGTGTAATAGAAAAATGTAAATGATCTATTTTCATACAATATATATAGGACATAACACATTAGATACAGGGAATGTGGTTGGTAACAATTTCAGAAAATATGATACAGGGAGTGTGATTAGTTAGTGATAATTATTTCAGGAAATGTGATACAGGGAGTGTGGTTGGTTAGTGATAATTATTTCAGGAAATATGATACAGGGAGTGTGATTGGTTAGTGATAATTATTTCAGGAAATATGATACTGGGAGTGTGATTGGTTAGTGATAATTATTTCAGGAAATATTTTTCTGGCCGTTCAAAATGTAGAAAATGTAGATTTTAATACAGACCAACATGGTTGTTACCACATTTAAAACATCACTATACAAATGAAGAAATACAACACAATGCTATTAGCAATGTCCGAGATTAATGTCGGTGATTTTATACCATTCATGGGATTATTAAAGCTTTCATTGTCGTAATTAGAGTTGAGGGACGAGTTCAAGTAGATTTAGTCGACTCGGAAGAAAGAGATCGAAGTTTCTAATGGGTTTTATCTTATAATTTAGGAAAAAATATACTTCATTCATTGCCTAATTTATTTACCCATTGATTAGGTCAGGATAATTCCTTTCTATACCTCCAAGAAAGAACATACGTTATTTATTGTAATAAATAACTCATGTTCTTTCTTGGAAGTATAAAAAGGAATTATCTTGACCTAATCAATGGTTAAATAAATTATTTAATAAATAACGTATGTTCTTTCCTGGAGGTATAAAAAGGAATTATCCTGACCTAATCAATGGTTAAATAAATTATGTAATAAATAACGTATGTTCTTTCTTGGAGGTATACATAGGAATTATCCTGACCTAATCAATGGTTAAATAAATTATGTAATAAATAACGTATGTTCTTTCTTGGAGGTATAAATAGGAATTATCCTGACCTAATCAATGGGTATAATTTATTTAACCATTGATTAGGTCAAGATAATTCCTTTTTATACTTCCAAGAAAGAACATGAGTTATTTATTACATAATTTATTTAACCATTGATTAGGTCAAGATGAAAATTATCTTTAACTGTAGATGTTTATCTCAGAATACTCGTAACGAGTCCTTTAATTTGTTTAGATGCCCTTGATCTCAAATCCATAATGATTTAATTAAGATGTTTTTTAAAAAACCTGCATTCATGTGTGATTTGAATAATTTTTGTTAGGCCTCAAAATAATGATAGTTTAGTTAGAAAATAAAATGATCGTATATTTAGGTTTTGTGAAATGAAGTCTACAATTTCAATGTTATAGTTAATAACATGTCAATATCAGCCCTTCTAAGTAAGAGAGATATCAATAGTTTGTTTTTAAGTGTTCATCACAACTTATATCTCGGTGAGTGATATGGTTAAATCTTCCCAGCATAAAAGTTTAGGTCAGGTATTAAATGTGATATGTATTGAGCTGAGTGTTGAAATATTTCTGGTTTTCGCTCTTTAGGTTCTGATGTTTTTTGATACAATTCCTTTATGACTTAAATATTTTTATTCTGAAAATTTAATACTTGGACATTTTTTTTTGTTTTTTATAAAGGTGGATTTAATTTCTATGCTTTCAGAGGTGTTCTGTATTACATTTATTATTGCTTGTTTATTGCTAAGTACAAAGCTAAACAATGAGCTATCTATGCTGTGGCCACCAAGAGTATCGAAATCCAATTTTTAGCGTTATAAGCCACCATATTTACCGCTGAGTCACTATGGGGGCAAATATTACTTACATTTCCGATTTTTAGTTTAGTTTCGCAAAATCCCAGTGTCTCAGCAATAATTCTGAGGGCTTATAAGGCTAAAAATTGGGTTTCGATACTCGCGATGAGCAGAGCAGGGATATCCCATCGTGTAGCTTTGCGTTTAACAAACAAAAGAAGCAAGTAGTTCGCGACTGTGTTGCCATCTAGTAATTACATATTTAACTATATTATTATTATTATTGTGTTTTTTTTCCCATTTATTCAATTTATAGTTATTATTATATTATTCCTTATTATTTGTTTTTTTAGACCTACTTCCCTTCATGGTAATTCCTTTAGAAATAGTTCTATTCGATGTTTTTATTTTTGTTGTAGTTTTGATGTCAGTCCTTCCAAGATTTTTCATATTGTGACAGGAGTTGTCGTTATATTTGTTTGTTTGTTTGTAATTAAGCACAAAGCTACACAATGGGCTATCTGTGCTCTGCCCACC
>NW_013675552.1:13050-20661 GCF_000517525.1 Limulus polyphemus
CTGCAGAGTTTGGTTCTGATCAATGTATTATTGTAGTTATTGCACCAGTGTCCTTTAGAGCTTTGTTCTTGTTAATGTGCTAGTGCCCTGCAGAGTTTGGTTCTGATCAATGTATTATTGTAGTTATTGCACCAGTGTCCTTTAGAGCTTGGTTCTTGTTAATGTGCTAGTGCCCTACAGAGTTTGGTTCTGATAAATGTATTATTGTAGTTATTGTACCAGTGTCCTTTAGAGCTTGGTTCTTGTTAATGTGCTAGTGCCCTGCAGAGTTTAAGAAAACGTGATTTGAATTATCGTCCTAAAATGTTGTCTGACTGCAAGGTTCTTTTCTTTGCATAGGATTCTACTATAATTATTTGAAAAAATATCCAACTTTTCTCATTATTTTTATTTGTATGTTTTAGATCTTAATAGAACGATGTATTATGGTTGGTGCCTTCCCTTCACGGATGGATTTGCTCGGAAAAGATCCTTCTGGTAGGACGTTTTTTTTTTTCTTCTTCTTGTTTCAACTCCTTAAATAGTATGTAAGTTGAAGTCAAGTATTGAAATAAAAATGTAACTCGCAACTATAATTGGGATTACATATTCTCAAATGTATAGTATACAATATTTTGGAGCTCTTGAGAAGTCGAATCTTCGTCGAAGAGACTGATTGGTAGTTATCATGAAAAACAAATTTAAGACTTTTATTGATCAAGTAGTTTTATGTGCTAAATATTTCGGAAAAAAAAGTGATGGAAAGCGTGCAAGTATTTGAATATTATATACAGTGTTTTTATTTTTTCAGAACGTGTAGATACAATATAATTTAATATATTCCACGCTACTCTAATTTAAAACAACTGCTTTCTTGTGCATCTTGTACATGAGACCTTTACCGACATACATAAGTTTCAATTAGTTAATCTTAATATGATTGCTGGTTCCAAATATTTTAATTAAAGACTGTTCAATGTACCATTAAATATGTTTTTAAAGTTTGTTTGGTTTGAATTATTTTACGCAAGCAGTTTTTAGGACAGACATTAGAAGGCATAAAATTATTGATGTTGTTTACATTATAAATTCTTACAACTTTCGGATGTTTGTTTTTCAAAAATATTTTTCTTCCATAAATATCATGAATAGATTCAATTATGTAGCCCCAACAGTATTATATTAATAATATTAGCTTTTACCCCAAGGCTTACAATTAGTGGGTTTAAAACATTGACTTTTATTGATTTCATTTTTTGTCTCAGTCACCTTAAAATAAAAAGGTTTTACTTAAAAATTGTTGAAATTTGAATTGATGCTCACATGGTTTTTATTTCCTTAGAGATCTTTCTAAAATACTGTAATTGCTCCAAATTTGAACATCTTTCTTCGCAAATATTTGTAGGCGTGTGTTGTAATGTCTGTATCTATTAAACATATAATAATCACATATACTGTTTTATAAGACATATTTGTTTTGAAACTGTGGAGGACGCATCATTATAGCAACATTTTCTTGAGTGTTTTAAGTAAAGTACAAGCGTTTAAAACTACTGCTTTCTAACGTAAAATAAAATAAATCCTAGCAAATTCAACTGGTGAGCCTGTCTCCTTCAGGACCTTTCCATCTGTTGAAAGTAATATGACTTTATCGGTTTTTATCGTGATTTACTAGCCTCGTGTATTTTACAGTCACAGACAGACGCTTTCCACTTAACACTGTAACAATTTTCATTTCGAGAGACAATAAAACATTAATGTTAAAAAAAAGAGCAGACTTCTTCAATAATCGTTCAGATGAATTATTAACCATAGATTTCTTTCACATGTCTTTGTTTTTAATCTATGTTAAACAATTATCTTTCTAGCGACAGATAGTGAGATTGTGTATCCCAAAGTTCACCGTTTAAACCGTGATCGACGAAGCTTGAACCCACCATACTCAGACACCGTGATGACACTCCAGACTAACAGAACTATCCTTTACATTCAGCTCCATCCATCTACCAGTATCATTAACCCTGATATTATAGCGTCTATTAAGCACGAGAATGGAACAACAGAATCGTTTCGCCCTCTAGCGTTATCATCGGAAGAACCGTGTTTGTTTAAAGGCCACGTCATCAATGGTAAAGGAGGACAAGTAGCTCTATCAACGTGTGAAAGTCAGAATGAAATGGTAAGTTACTGCAATTACATGAAAAAAAAAAGGAGAACACAAACTATGTTCCTATATGTGTTTGGATTTATCATAGGCTAAAAGTTTTAAACACTTCTGTGTTGTTAGTTTGTTTGGAATTTCACGTAGTAACTACTAGAAGGCTATCTGCGCTAATCGTTCCTACCTTTTGAAGTGATTGACTAAAGAGAAGGTATCTAGTGAATATCGTTCACTGCTAACCCTTGAGATACTCCTTACAACGAATGGTGGGATTGACCTCCACTTTATAACGCCAACAAGGCTGAAAGGGATTAAATTCAAATCAGATTGAGAGCCGAGTGCCCTAACCCACAGGTTATGCCAGGCTTAACACTTATGTAGGGATCGTATTGTGCTGTAAATTAACAAACAGCGATTTGTAAACAAGATATCTGTCCGTCTGCTTAAAAAATCATTGTTTTGATTTATTGCTAAAAGTTATTAACACACCTTAGCGTATTAATCTGTAATCGTAATGTACAGAGGAATGTTTAATATCGCTGCCGGATGTTAGGTGTACAAAAAGCTAAAACTTTAGAAATTTATTTTTCAGAACTCTTTAAAGTAAAAGCAAAATTTTCACTTGACTTCATATACTGACAAACAAGAAGCAAAACCAGCACAATAAGCCCATGGTCGTCGTTCTAAAGGTCAAAAGTCATTACATCGACACTAATGCTACTTAAAGAGACCGCGAGTTTTTTTTAGAGTTACTGCGTCATTTTCGAACATCTAATTTACTTCTGAACAAATGAATGTTTTATAAATTGACAGCTACGTTTTTCTTTATGAAGCTGACATGAGTGTGACATAATGGTTAAAATTTCGTGCTTTAAGGTGTAGGTGCGTTATAACAGTGACAGTCAATCCTGTTATTCGATTAAGAGTTGCCGCTAGATATTTAAAAAATCGACAGGTATTTTTTTCTTTATGAAGCTGACATGAGTGTGACATAATGGTTAGAGTTTCGTTCTTTAAGCTGTAGGTGCGTTATAATAGTGACAGTCAATCCTGTTATTCGATTAAGAGTAGCCGCTAAATATTTAATAAATCGACAGGTATTTTTTTCTTTATGAAGCTGACATGAGTGTGACATAATGGTTAGAGTTTTGTTCTTTAAGCTGTAGGTGCGTTATAATAGTGACAGTCAATCCTGTTATTCCGGTTGTCTTTCTATTACCTGGCCGTTTAAACCACTGGGTGCATAATGTGGCTTCAGATGAACAAACAAACTTTATCTAGTTTACATTATCAGAAGATTAGAAACATTATCTTGAATTAATGCCAGTTTTGGTGTAAGTATTTTTAAATAAAAAAAACGCATGCGAATTTTTTTTTTAAAGTTACAATTGTGATAGCATTACGTTGTGTTGAAATGATTAATTGATCAAATATTTAAACATGTGTAGACTACTTTTTGAGGAAATTCAGAAATAAATGACGTATCTTGAAATGACTAACACTATTATTATTTTTTTTTATGAGGAACAGTAGAATCTGACTGTTAAGAATAATTAAACACTAATTATGAAGTTACTCTTATGGAGAATTTCAACATAATAGTCTCCTACATCAGTGGTTTTAAACTTTTGTTGTAGATCATTTAGGAAGTTGTTAGGATGAAAAATATTTCTTTATACATTTAGTTCATCATTAAGAGAGAGACTGAAAATAAGGTATAAGTAAAGAAAATCTGAGTGATATTTGAAAACAGGAAGTTTAGCAAACATTGAAAAGAAATAAGCCGTGGAATATGCATTTGTATAAAAACTGTCAAGTCTAGATAATGTTACGACAGCGGAAGTCACGTGATGCTGCTAGTTCATGCGTGAATGAGTTCCTCGAATTATCAGGGACCTCCTCGAATTTTGGCGAACCCTCTTGTTTAGTATATAAGCCTGGCAGAGAAGCCAGCGATAGATAGATAATTAAAGAAGCGAACAGTAGTGACGGTAATATAAAGTATGTGTGTTTTGCACTCGTAGCGAAGTTATCGAGATTATTAATCGCTGTGATTTATAGCGTGTATTATAAAAATTGTTAAGTTTAAAGTGACGAGAAACGTACTGACTGTGGACTTTCTGTGTACTAAAAGTTTGTATCGAGGAAGAATAAACTGGTTTAATCAAGAAGGGACTTGTATCGCTGAAGTTCCTCGGAAATAATTTATGCCAGAAATTAACAAACAACCAGATACACAACAATAATAATTGCATTTAGCAACTATATTTTAATCATTAAAGGGTCTCGGCAAGGATCGGGAAGGCCGTGCGTCATGCTCATTATATAGGCCAATGGCGGAAAAGAACGTGGATATTAAGGAAAAATAAATATTTTACTGGGTGAGATAAAACGCCCTCCGCTGCGGTAAGAAAGCCCCACATGAGGGGACGATTTACCCTAAGCCACACATCATTATAAAGTCAATTTGTAAACTTGAACCGTGATTCTTTCTTTTACGGCTGTATATTTGGCTGTTTCTAATTGCTCCATTTTTGGAATCAAGAAATGAAATTCTCTGAGATACCTACTTTGTAACTACAAATACTGAAAGTGCTTACCTTAGAAAAAAATGTTCAAAAATAACAACAACAATGTCAGATTTTTATAGGGCCGGATTCTTTAAAGTAGGTGTGTGTGACTTGCTCGCGATAAATTTTAATAATGAATGGACTGCACACAATCCACTTGTTTTAAAATAATATATTCAAAACAAGTCGAACGTATGTACAAGAATTTGTTACACTATTGATTATCACAGTTGTATCCAGATATTTAACTAATTGTCTCTTTTTCATCAAAGTCCACGCAGGCGGGTTCAATTACTTTAGAACACTCTTTGGCAAGACAAATTATTTCTTCTCTCCTCTGTTATCACAATACAATCAGTGATAAGTTCACTTTAGAAATCGCCTGTTATGGCTACACTGACAATCACGCAGTTTAACTTCAGATTTTTAATTTTTACTTTCACTAATTGGGTTGCTTCCTCTCTTTGTATCTGCGTGTATTTATAACACACAATAGAAAAATCTAGAAATATCTAGCCCTTTAATATCGACAATATTACACATAACGAGAAAACCCAAGAAGCTTCAAATAAGATGACGTGAACAACATTACAAAAGTCTAGTACAACAATTAAACTGCATATACAACGTACGAATCGTACAGAATTGCGTAACGAAACTTGCCATAAAAACTAAATAAACTAAATAATAACTCTTAAATTGAACAGTCTTGTATATCCAACAAACAACAACATCAAAAATGAAGTGATGCTTTGAATATTTACACTTTTGGTCACCTGCTAATATGATGACGTCAACAGTATTTATATATGATTTACTCTTGATGGCAGAACGTCATAACTGATGATATACACAGAGGTGGCGTTTCACTGAAGTTGTCCATCTTACCTCACTTTCTCCTATCAATATATCGTAGTGAAAAAGAAATAAAAAGCTGAATAATATTTAAGAATATAAAGCTTAGAAACTCTGAGAATAAATTAAGTAGACTAGAGTATGTATACAATAAAACCATTAGTTGTATTATGAAATGAACACCAAGGAAAATATGCTCATACAAAGAGGAACTAACCAATTAAGAGTTGCTAAAACTTTTCTAATTAGTATATTGACAAATATCCATCGATCTGCCTTCCTTGTATCCTAATTTCTGACTTATATACAGGGTTGAGTATACTATATTAAAAGGATTTCCAATATGAAAGTCACGTGATGACAGCAGCTGATATAAATATGCAGTATTACAGGACTACATTTTGACATTATTGGGCGTTCGTTGGTACATGATGCCATCAGAAATGGATTTTTTTCCTGGAAAGGTATGTAATAGCTTTTCTCAATCCAGATCATAAAGATGGTTTCAGATTGAAGATTTAAATAGTTTGAGATGGTTACATCCCTTGCACTTAATGGCATTGGAAAACAAACAAATATGAATCAATTTGGGGTACCAAGACCATTCAGAACGAGACCTGCAGTAAGGTGTACCTCATTCATGGTAAGCAAAGTGCGGTGTCTTGGAACAGGTGAGATTCTACCAACACAAAAAGTCAACCACACGACTCAGGCAACAGTACATAACTTAACCGAAAATGATCTTCGTCTAGAAAAGCGACTCAAGCAGCTGTAGAACGAAATCGTATTCATTCTGTTTCATATACCAGTGAAATAAAAACTAGGAAAATGTCGTTCTTGTACCCTAGATGGATGCCAGAAAAATGTAGTGAGAATGGGGGTGCTTTTGACATGATGGCCTGACGAAGAGGCCTTTTGTATTGGAAACTACATTTCAGGTGTATTGTCAAGATACACATTCATCAGGTAGAGTATGATCGCAAGTGATGACAGGGTCTGTAACGACGTGGTTAGGCTCCAAATCGATTTTAATACTCAACTATTTAGATAAAACTAGTTTCGCCTTAATAGTGGAAACCTGCACCACAAGATTATCATAGGGTCTTTGATAAATCAAAACTTCAAAAAATTTAAAATAATACAAAAAATAATAAGTTTATTTACAGATTTTTTGTTAACACGTCCAGGTCTACTTGAAAACCGCTTTGTTATACGCTCTTGTATTAGCATGACGGATTCTATCCAAACTGTAGTTTTTAAAATCAGGAAAAATATCCAACAAAACTTAAATCTTTTACAACACTTATCAGCTTACAAAGTTAGTAATAAGAATCGTTAAGAGAGAAGAGTTTAAACAAACTGATGAACTTCTTGTGTCACAATTTCAGGATTGTAAAAATATCAAACAAAACTTAAATCTTTTACAACACTTATCAGCTTACAAAGTTAGTAATAAGAATCGGTAAGGGATAAGAGTTTAAACAAACTGATGAACTTCTTGTGTCACAATTTCAGGATTGTAAAAATATCAAACAAAACTTAAATCTTTTACAACACTTATCAGCTTACAAAGTTAGTAATAAGAATCGTTAAGAGAGAAGAGTTTAAACAAACTGATGAACTTCTTGTGTCACAATTTCAGGATTGTAAAAATATCAAACAAAACTTAAATCTTTTACAACACTTATCAGCTTACAAAGTTAGTAATAAGAATCGTTAAGTGAGAAGAGTTTAAACAAACTGACGAACTTCTTGTGTCACAATTTCAGGATCGTAAAAATATCAAACAAAACTTAAATCTTTTATAACACTTATCAGCTTACAAAGTTAGTAATAAGAATCGTTAAGTGAGAAGAGTTTAAACAAACTGACGAACTTCTTGTGTCACAATTTTAGGATTGTAAAAATATCAAACAAAACTTAAATATTTTATAACACTTATCAGCTTACAAAGTTAGTAATAAGAATCGTTAAGGGAGAAGAGTTTAAACAAACTGACGAACTTCTTGTGTCACAATTTTAGGATTGTAAAAATATCAAACAAAA
>NW_013675553.1:0-2627 GCF_000517525.1 Limulus polyphemus
TTAGCTTTAAACCTACAGGTATGCTATATATATTAGCTTTAAACCTACAGGTATGTTATAGCTGTTAGCTTCAAACCTACAGATATGTTATAGCTGTTAGTTTTAAGTATCTCATCTTTTGATTACATTGAATATGCAACTCTATTTTCTGTTTGAAATTGTGATTAGGTTTTTCATAGTCTACTTTACAAAGGTGTGTAAATGGCAGGTGTTTCACACTTTCTTTGTGGTAAAGGTGTGTTAAATGACAGGTGTTTCACACTTACCTTGTGGTAAAGGTGTGTTAAATGACAGGTGTTTCACACTTCCTTTGTGGTAAAGATGTGTTAAATGACAAGTGTTTCACACTTACTTTGTGGTAAAGGTGTGTTAAATGACAGGTGTTTCACACTTACTTTGTGGTAAAGGTGTGTTAAATGACAGGTGTTTCACACTTACTTTGTGGTAAAGGTGTGTTAAATGACAGGTGTTTCACACTTACTTTGTGGTAAAGGTGTGTGAAATGACAGGTGTTTCACACTTACTTTGTGGTAATCTTTTTCACTTTTCTACTAGACTGTACTTCTACTTCAAAGAAAATTCAGTCAAACCGTATTATCCCACTGTGATAAAAAACCATGTTTTTTTTTTCTCGTCTATAAACAAATATGCAAACGAAATGATCATTATCGGTCAGTGGCTAATAAGATACGTTGTTTATTTTCTTTTCATAAAACAAAGAACAAAAACATGATGGCGTCTATATGTAGAACGATGATATTCAAAAGATAGCCAAATAATTCATATAATTTCAAACATTTGAATAATTGAACACTATTTACAATATTATATATATAATTTTGATTTTGATAGATAACAAGGGTGAAGTTTACAAAGTAATTTTGTTATCCAACTAGAAAGATTGACATATTTTCTGACTATTTAACAAAGTATTGTTATCAACACATTTATATTAATTGATTTAAATCAAAACAAATGTTACTTTAAGCCAAATGTGAAGCAGTAATAATAATACAAATAATAATAACTCAAAAATGTAAACTAATTAGCACTAGTCATTGGTCAAACACAAAAAATAAAGACATTTTGTGGCTGCAAAAGATTGTCAAAAGCAGAAAAATCTATATTATAAATAAACAGCTTAAAATCTGAATGTACACGCTCCACTGGCAAGACTATGTTGTTTATTATAGTGTTCTTCTAGTGACGTAGTTCCACGTGTGCACGTCATAAACCAATCTTTGTGATAGCAGTAGCCAAGTGCATCGGTTATTATCACCATGACAACACAGGATACGGTACAAGGCAAAGCTTTACGTTCAACAGGTTATAGTTCGGCCGTGATGACAACTGGAACAAACACTTAGAAGGCGCGGCGCCACCATGCGGTAAGTCACGGATTGTTGGAGAAACATTCAAAACTCTGGGACTATAATCTTCGCTCAAACGATGAATCAAATTAAAAAAAAACAACAACAACAAAAACACACACACACACAATCTTATAATTTACGTAATAGTGAAGATTTATTTTAATATATAATAGTATAGAGTGTGTGTGTGTTTTTTAATTTTTTCATCTCGATCCCGTTGAAACATTAATTATAGTTTCCGTGAGATGGCGCCAGTGTAGACAGTCCATTCGATAGTACGATCTATGACATTCTTCATATCGGGTTATATGAAGAGTTTACCTTTTGTTTTTTAACCTCTCAATCGCACCTTGTTTATGCGTTGAAGTCGAGTGAAGTTTCTGGAAAAAATTAAGAAAAACAAAACAAGTGTTAGGTAACAAAAGTTATGAACATATTGTAAGAAATACGTTTAACGAACAACCTGAGTAAACAGAACCCGGCCATTTCAAGAAACTTGAAAACATAAAACAGGTGTAAGTAAACACGATTGCCAAAACTGCTGTGGACTTATTGGTTTAGCACTAAATACAGTTTCTTGGGTAAATCTTGACATATTTTTATCTTAAAAACTATAATTTTTAACCCTAGTGACATATTTGTATACATTATGTATTGGTTTAACCCTGGTATATGTATGTCTATGGAACATATGAGTTCAACCCTAACACGTGTTTATCTTCGTAAAAGATTGATTAAGACAGAAACGCCAAAGCTTAATTAAGCCTTGAGATTTTGAATGCATAAAATGGATTTTTAAAAGCCAAAAACGGGCGTATCTTTGTCCCCAAAAAAGCTTAATTGAAGAGTGTTACAATTAAGCATTAAATTTCGAAGATAAAACCGTGTTAGGGTTAAATCAATGCCACGTGTCTACGTGTTACATAATATATTGGTTCAGTGCAAACACATTTGGGTATATGTAACTTATTAGGTTAACTCTATCTGTATGCCTTGATTAACACATTTTTGGGTTAAACGAACAAGTTATAAATTTACTTGCATAATTACACATTTATCTGTGTGACTTGGCTGGGCGTGGCCAAATTGTTAACGTGCTGAAATGTGAACACGAGGGTCCATGGTTTGTGTTTCGTTGCATAAAAATCGCTTTACGCACTTTAGAGCCGTGAATACATCATAATAGTAACGGTCAAGTCCGAATATTTTATTATAGTAGCTCAAATACTGGGGGTGGGTGCTGTTGACTAGCTG
>NW_013675553.1:3585-4814 GCF_000517525.1 Limulus polyphemus
ACTTAACCCTAAGACATGTTAATTTATCTAATTTATTGGTGTGACTTATTGACTTAACCCTAAGACATGTTAATTTATCTAATTTATTGGTGTGACTTATTGACTTAACCCTAAGACATGTGAATTTACCTAATTTATTGGTTTAGCTTAGATGTACGTATATTCATAGAAACCATAAACCCTATAAACAAATCTCCTTCAAAAGGCCCGTTCTGTATTCAGCTCACTAAAATAAGAATTATACACGTATATTTTTCTTTCTTTCCGTAAATATTTGCTCACAGTCATTGGTTTATTTTCGCGTGGATTGATTTTCCCATAAATGGCAAATACTCTAAAGATACAATTCGATTGTATAGAAACAAAAAGTAATAATACATGATAGCTATTGTATATTGTATCTAAGAAGGCTAGATATATTCTACTGTTTACCCGAGAGTCGTAGGGCCTAGAGTTCGAGACGTGACTACCACCCAAAGTTTTATTCTTTTAGTTGTGGTTGGTTTATAAAAATGGCGTCAACGCCGTTATTCGGGACACTTTTCACTCGTTAGTGACATTAACTATCTCTCTCTCTCTCTTTTATTTTGGAAATACATTCATATATACATATATATAACTTATAATTTATGGCACGTGCTGCTATTTATTTTCGAACTGTAACATCCGTTATACCACGAGCAAGGCGAGCACCCGATATTAAGTCCTAATTCTCAACCACTATGGACTGGACAGGACAAAACCATTGTAGCGACGGATAGTGCTGGCTATCTTCCTCTTCTCAGTACTTCAAAATTATGGACTAAACCCTAAGAGTCTCTGACCTGGGCGTTTAGCCTCCACGTGGGCATAATGTGTTTATTGCGGTTGGAAATTGAACTTCTGGCGTCATGTGAGTTTATGAAAACATTTATTGAATAAACTTTAACTACCTTCAATGGATGAACTTGTATGAAGAAAGACACCTCTCACATATTTCACTGTAAATATACCACAAAAATAACAAAAGGAACGTAAAAATAATAATAAGTCAAATAAAAACAACTACATTAGGAGTTAAAAATAAAATAGCAAAATCATTAAATACCGAACACCGTTATTAAAGTATTTAAAATATTTCGTTGAGTTAATAAAGTTACACATGAATGTAACAATAAAAAATAGAATTTTGTTTGCTTCGACTATACAGAAGACAATGTGCGTTCCGTCCACCAACCCCCCCCCCCCCC
>NW_013675553.1:5636-14701 GCF_000517525.1 Limulus polyphemus
CACAGATAGCCCTTTGTGCAGTTTTGAGCTTAATTACAAACAAACTTTCCACCACAGGAAAATCGAACCACGAATTTTACTGTTATAAATCCTTAAACTTACTTTTGATTCACTGGGGGAACAAAAAAAAAAGGTTAAAGACAAGACATTAAGAAAGGATCAAAGTGTTTTTGTTAAATAAAAGTGAAGATTTTAGTATATTTCTCTCCATAAACAAATATTGTGTGGACGATGGAAGTTTCGTATCAAATTTTCCGTAGCAGTGGACTTGTTCTGTATTGGCTTAAGCGTTGTCTCTCTGCGTGACTTATCACGAGTGATATGTTAGTGTATAAATCAGGTGTGTCTTGACGTCATTATATCTAAAAAAAAACTGCTATTGTTATTTCAGCTACTGCGGGAAATTTTAACATGTCACGAGCAGTGATGAAATTAAACAACGGAAACAGTCAGATGTTACGAGTTTGCATTTTCAAACGTTGTGTTCTAATAGCCATGTAACAGTGTACAAATAACAATAGACTAAATAATGTAATGTTATTGGTTAATACGCAAAAAAATCTGATCAGTAAACGACTTTATAATAATTACAATTCACTTGCTTAATCTGATTCACACCCTAACAGCTGTTGGTAAACTGATGGTATATATGTCACCACTATGTGTGTCGTATCACAGTTGGCCTGATGAGCCCTGGTACTGGACGAAAGGCCTCATTGGAACAGACATAGTGTGGTTTACATGTTTTAACATGTTTTCCTTTGACTCAGGGATTCTTAGTTTAAGTGTACGGGAAGTGTTGATTAAACCAAATCACGACGAACATGGACATCAAACAGTGAGAGTTGCATGTTGTTGTTTTTTGTCCATTGTTTTAATGCCCTACGTTATACTATTTAGTATATCAAATGTGACCACTTCTTAATTTTACTTATTTTTTGTTAGTATACTTTTATCACAAAGAATGTTTTATATTGTGAGCTTAATATATGTGTATTTGGGACTAACCTAAATCTCCTGAACTTGTTGAATCTTGTAAGTTATTATTGGGATTACGGCCGAAAGTGTCATTAACAGCGGAGGTAACCGACTGATGGAACAATGCATTCTAATATTTTAAGAAGCATAATAAAAGTGTACTTAATTAGCTATATATCTATTATAAGGTTGATTGTTAGTGTTAAGTTAAAATTTATCGCGATGTCGTAAATATATCCATGACACTATTTACACTACCTGTTGTTGTGTTATTAGCTTTTATTACTGGAATAGAACTACGTAACTTCCACCGAGGCCAAATGCCCCCTGGTGGATCAGCAGTAAGTCTTAGAGATTATAACACTAAAAATCGGGTTCGATACCTGCGGCTGGCAGACCACAAATAGTCTATTATGTAGCTTTGTGCTTAACAAAAAAAAAAAACGCTCAGGAAGGATTTTCTTTGTTTGATCTTGCCAGATTCTTCACAGCCCAGTAAAAATTGGAAGTGTTTTCGTTATTTCTGTAATTAATTAAAATAAAACAAAACCTTGCTCCGGAACACACTTATTACATAATCTTCTTTTGAGAATTTCAAATTCAAAGAGTTAATTGAATTTCCTCTGAGATAATTTGACTAAAAAAAAAACCATCAATGTCGTTACACTCACTCAATAATAGGATCACATCAATCACATGGTGTTCGTTATTGTTCTCGAGTTAACGTAGCAAGTCGTTGAGGATAACGCCCATCCACCTTTCTGTTAATTATCATATAGTAGGTGAAAAGAAAAAGAGTTTCTGGTGGTTTAATTTTTTTCCTCCCGCCCCTTTAATACGGGAAACTAATAGAAACAGCGGTGACATCTCACGGTGGAATGAGCGTGGCTTAGGGGGGGAGGAAACATTTGGTTTCTTCAGCTTACAATTACAATTAACGCTTTTAACAGAATAAAAGGTCGCTTAGCCGTGACAAAAAAAAAAGAGATCACGTGACTGAGAACCCCCAGGAACTACAGTAATTACATACTACACGACGGTAGTTTGGAAATTAACCTTATAATTTCTCATCGTTTTCTTAATGCAATAAAACCTCTTTGAGTATTTAAATGTCAAATTACAACTTCCGTTTCTGCGACACCTGCGTTAGCGGATATTACAGGAAACTGTTCAACACTTACTGGGCTCGTTTAACAGGGTCAATTGATAGAAGAAAGTAGAATATGATCTTAAGATCTTTGCCATCATCTGGGGTCGATTAGCGTTTTGTTTACAGACTCGGTTGGTACGAGAAAAAGCTTGGTTGCTTTCATGGGTATTTTAGAACAAAGCCACATTAACCTACCACCGCGGAGGATCGAACCCCGGATTTGAGCGTTGCAGCTCAATAAACTTACCGCTGTCCCACCACGGGGTGGGGGACTAGAAAAATATACAAGTGTTTACATGATAATTCGCATTAAGGTATTTACTCTGTATAAAACTATTTAACGTAATTTGAGTCATAATTAAACACTCGTAGACAGATTCGTTTGGCACTAGTTAAATTCGCATGCTTTACAGCAGTTAAAGGGGTTACATTTTATGAATTTTTTTTTGTCTTCACGAGGAGTGCAAATTAAGTTATTTTATCAGATGGTGATATCACACAATGCTATAGTCTGTTTTTGACGTTATAATTAATCAGATTATCTTATATAAAGATTGTGGTCTCGATTTGGAGTTTGTAACCCGTTGTGATGTAAAATTAACAACTGAAGTTGGTGTGGGGTTTACCATCTGTTGTAGATCTGGAGTTTACCGTCTGTTGGTTATAGTAGACAATACAGGGTTGGAAAAGATATGGGGGGTTATCATCTTTTGGTATAGTAGAATATAGAATGATGGAGAATATCTTATTTCAGATAGCTCTTTTAGCTTGTTTTAACTTGTTTACACGCTGAGTAAATCTGGGGGGTTATCATCTTTTGGTATAGTAGAATATAGAATGATGGAGAATATCTTATTTCAGATAGCTCTTTTAGCTTGTTTTAACTTGTTTACAAGCTGAGTAAATCTGGGGGGGTTATCATCTTTTGGTATAGTAGAATATAGAATGATGGAGAATATCTTATTTCAGATAGCTCTTTTAGCTTGTTTTAACTTGTTTACACGCTGAGTAAATCTGGGGGTTATCATCTTTTGGTATAGTAGAATATAGAATGATGGAGAATATCTTATTTCAGATAGCTCTTTTAGCTTGTTTTAACTTGTTTACACACTGAGTAAATCTTTAATAAGTAATCCTGATTTAGCTGGGGGAGGTGTAGTAGAAACCGAGTTTGGTTTAGCAAGGAATGAGCCAGAATGGTAGTAATTATCCTTGCTCCTGAGACGGGGGGGGGGGGCGAGGGTATTGCAATCGGGTTCGTATGTCTGTCCGTGTTTCCGCACGCGTACCTCGAAAACCGATAGACCGATGTACACGAAAATTTTACCAAAGATGGAAAAGTCAGTATTGGACAATCCACCCCGAATTTAGTCCGAATTAAAATCCGGATCCAGATTTTGGATCAGTTTGAATATTTTTTATAATGGGGAGATGGGGCATTTTCGCGGTTTTGGGGGGTAAATAACTCTGTAAAGTGTTATTGGATTTGTACCAAATTTCATGGGCACATTAAGGTTGAGACTCCTCACAACACCACAAAAAAATGATCAGGACTGTTGATCATTCTGAATCTGATAAGAATTTTCTGAGTCTTCGAAGATTAAATTTGACGTCATCTATTACGTCATCTATTATAAACGCATGCAATTTCGAAAATGTATACAGTTTTCTGACTGCTCTTCTTATAACTGCAATCGAGCTCGAGCCAAAGGAAACATTATGACTCCCCCCCCCCATAAAAAAAGAAGTTAATACCAATAAAAGTAATTATGCAATCATATAATACTGTTAATTTTGGGAATGCTCAACGTACACTCTGCAACGTACTAGTTGTTTGACAATAAATACGTTCATTTGTGGCCTTAGCAGGGCGGTTAGTCTGATATCAACTGCCCTCCCCCCTCTCTCTGCTGTCGCCGGGACTGTAATCCAGTAAGATTTTGTCTAATTGATATTCAGTACGACCTAACGTGCTATTAAGTTGGTTCACTGCTCAGGTGCGTGTTATATAGTGTTATGTAGAATGCCTGGCTAAATGCATTTTTACAATACATAAACCTTAGGAAGTTTACTCACCTCTGTTTTTTAACTCAGGTGCGTGTTATATAGTGTTATGCAGAATGCCTGGCTAAATGCATTTTTACAATACATAAACCTTAGGAAGTTTACTCACCTCTGTTTTTTAACTCAGCTCGCAACACCTTGGATGACAGGATAGCCTTTTATAGTACGGCTGTTTCTTGGCTGTACACAGCTACGTAAGTGTATTGTGGCCTTGTCTGTAATAACAGCAAACATAAAAATATATTCAGTGGCACACTAACGTCGTCTGTGGTTGACTTAAAAGTATTTTATAAAAATCATAGGCGGTGAAACATATTTGAATTAGGGGGTAGGGGGGAGGTACCTTGTTTGCTATATGTTAACCGTGACCCCTGAAGTCAAAACTGAAAAGCAGATTTCCATTATAGCTATACATTCATAACTGTTCTCCATTCATGAGGACGCTTCGTTACCGTGTTACAATGGGGGGGGGGCGTTCCCCCCGTGTCACCACCGCCTATGATTAATATGTATATTACTCCGTCATAATGTATAAACATAACTGTTCTCCATTCATGAGGACGCTTCGTTACCGTGTCACAATGGGGGGACGTTCCCCCCGTGTCACCGCCGCCTATGATTAATATGTATATTACTCCGTCATAATGTATAAACATAACTGTTCTACAATAGAATTATAAGATTGTTTTATGTTTCTACTGAATTAGCTTGAACAATCGATTATAAAACTAAAGATAACATACACTGAGGTACTCGGCTCATAACGTTATCATTTCGTAACACATTTTATTAAATTTATCAATCACATTTCAAAACATCCCCCCCTTTTATTCTTGAAAACGGCCACCTGAAATTGAAAGGAAAATAAAATGAAGACCAGTGAAATTTGGATTATTAATAAAACTACAATTATTTCTATTGCAAAACAAAAAATGTTTTGACCACGTTTGTTCGGGCCTTCATCGGGAGTAACACGTTTCGTTTCGATTTAAACCTTTTAACCCCAGGCCAAATTAACTTGACCAAGGGTCAAAAGTAATCGGGGGTGTTCAGAATCATTATCTCTTCACCCCGCTCACGGACTATATGTATCGTGGAAAAAAAAAAACAACTTTAAATAAAATAAAAACAAATAAAGAAATCAAGGCAGATTTTAAATCTGGCTATGAGACATAGGTGGCACTGATCATAGTAATGGTACTTTAGTTTAATGGTGCTTTAGTTTGATGTGTCTTCTTGGCTGGTTTGGGAGGCTACAACGTTTACACTTTGAAAAAAAACATCGATCTGAAAATCCTAATCCCCCATAATTTTGATGTGGGAGGAAAACGGGAGTACCCCGAGAAAAACCCACTTTCACTACCCGGACGCCGAATATTCTATCCGGATAGTGCCTGAGCTAAGGAACAAAAAAATATATATGGGTTAATGCACTAAATCATTGTCAACGTCAGTGTGTTGCAAGGTTCTTTTTAAGTTCATAGGAGATATATTGGTGCACCAAGTTTCTGGGATAATGAAACTTCAGACCAAACCAAGCCTTTATAGTAGTGAGGTATCGAAAATCGAAATGGTGTATTTAAGTGCTTTACACTCACAGAAAAGAAATCTATCATTCTATAGGTATTTGAAGAACTTGTAGCATTCCGCCACAATTTAATTCTTCGTATTTTTATCCGACACTATGAAGCTGGTACATAACCGAATAGAGTTCTTTAAACATTGGTTTAACAACAAGTAAAAGCTTGGAATGGTCTATTAGTTCATTTCAATACCTATAGAATGATAGGTTTATTTTTTGTGAGTGTAAGACACTTAAATACATCATCTCGAATAAATAAACATTTCTTAGAGGCAGAAAAAAGTATGGTTCTTTCGTAGATAAAAACACCAGACTCTCCCTTCTTCTCCCAACTAACTCTTTGATCCTCTTCCGCATACCCAAATAAAAAAATCCTAGAAAAGCCACTAGTTCTTACAGACTTACAATGACAGGGATCAAACAAATATCATACTTAGGTAACTCGTTGTGATTAAGATAACAGTAAGAGTCAGTTATGTAATTCTGACGCTTCCAAAGATTATCACTACAGTGGGAAGAACAACTTGAACATCAGCAGTGGGAAGAACAACTTGATTTCATGTAATGCAGGTTCTGTGTGCATTTATGTTTCATACCACGAACAGAAGCTACTTTGTTCATTGTTAACCCAAAGAAGACACAATACTTATTAAACTTATGGCTTCAAATAAAGAAAACAAACTTATTTTAAATCTTACTATTCGGAAGTTGCTTTCTTTATAATAAAGAAGTTAAATTTTTTGTAGTTAAACACAAAGCTACACAATGGCCTATCTATGTTGTGCCTCCCACGGGTATCGAAACCCGGTTTTTAGCGTTGTACTATAATAAATGAGAAAAACAAAGATGTGTCCCCCCCCCCCCAAGTGGCACAGCGGTATATCTGTGGACTTATAACGCTAGAATTCCGGTTGCGATACACGTGGTGGGCAGAGCACAAATAGCCCATTGTGTAGCTTTGTGCTTAATTACAAACAAACAACGAAAACAAAGATGCATGATTGTGGAACATCTCGACTTTATTTGGCAGCTGATTGATTTAATATTTCTTCCTGGTTTTACCCTCGTTTGGATAACTGATCCATTTTCTGTTACTTCAATCTTTAGCCAAGCTTCTATTCTTGATAAATCTACTGTAAAATCTAAACTCAATACTTTCAGAGAAAATAATATCGTTAACGATTAACCGAAATTCACGTTTTATTTTATTATTTCAGTTGATAACCTCAATATTTCGAGAATGTGAACAGTAACATCTAATTACTCCTATACACGCAAGAAATATGTGGTTTAAGCAAAGTTATTCTATATTCAACTACTCACGAAAAATTTAGTTAATTAACTTGTTTCGCGCAAGAGAAAATAAAAATTTTAAGAATAATTTTACCTTATTTGTTCACCATCTTAGTTATTTGTTGAAATCCCACTTCGTGTTTTCAGTAAGTTATGTTAAGTATTTGTTTTAATAATTAAAACAAACTTTTGTGTTCAGAACCAAACTATTTACATCCAGGATGTAATATTGTATAATTCTATTCATGCACTTTTTATGTTGTTAATCAAATCTTAAATTATTACCAGGTTTATTCAGAGCGTTGTACAGATTCTATACGTGAGTTCAATTTCTTTACCCCTACAGTTATCATGCTTCGTTGTTAATAGGTATGAAGTAAAAATGGACTTTTTTTAAAAACTCACTAGTCAAGACAAAGCTAAAGTCTAGAAACTATAGAAAACTGATCACTAGTCAAGACAAAGCTAAAGTCTAGAAACTATAGAAAACTGATCATCAGTTTTCTATAGCTTCTAGACTTTAGCTTTGTCTTGACTAGTGATCAGTTTTCTATAGTTTCTAGACTTTAGCTTTGTCTTGACTAGTGATCAGTTTTCTACAGTTTCTAGATTTTACCTTCCAAAATTTAGTTTTGTTTCGACGTTTTGATCCATTTGCTGTTATTTTCAATCTTCAGCTTCGTTTGACGTTTTGATCAATATGCTGTTATTCTCAATCTTCAGCTTCGTTTCGACATTTTTACACATTTGCTTTTATTTTCAATCTTCAGCTCCGTTTCGACATTTTGACCTATTCGCTGTTATTTTTAATCTTCAGCTTCGTTTCGACATTTTGACCTATTCGCTGTTATTTTCAATCTTCAGCTCCGTTTCGACATTTTGATCAATTTGCTATTATTTTCAATCTTCAGCTTCGTTTCCACATTTTGACCTATTCGCTGTTATTTTCAATCTTCAGCTCCGTTTCGACATTTTGATCAATTTGCTATTATTTTCAATCTTCAGCTTCGTTTCGACGCTTTGATCCATTTGCTGTTACTTCCAAAATTTAGTTTTATTTCGACCATTGATCAACTTACTTGCTTTCCCATAGCAACCAATTACATTGGCAATTTTTCTCAACGTACATCGTTAGAGTAATAAACACTATACATAACAAAGACGAAATACAATACTATGCATAATAACTAATGATAATACTTTGGAGTTTCAATACTATCCCGATATGCAAATAAATTTGGAGCAAACCTCTGATTAACACCTGATCTTTGGAACGTTATTGTTCTTCTCAAAGTTTGACATTATTGGAGCTCTTAAACCTTTTTTCCAGTGTTATTTTACGTATTTAATGCTTTGCTTTGTATTTCTATACTTTTGTAATCTGGAAAAATATGTTTATATATATTATTTTTTTAGCTTTCCTAAGAACTCATGTTCAGATTTCGTAAAAATGTGATGTCTGGAATAAAAGCAAAAAGGATTATTAGGAACTTGTCGTTTTGAAAGGCAAGTTGGTGGATTTGTGCCTCAGTTGACAGCTTTCCGTGTAACACAATGACTATAAAGTTATTACATGAAGATCACAGGGATTGTTCAAGGAGACAACGACTGTTTCTTTCACTGCTAGTTTGTCACATTTTTCTACATCACAAACTAGCATTTGAAGCAAACAAGTAAAGTGACAAAGTAAAGTCGACGTTATCTTTTCTAAGTGCATTGTGTATTGGAAACGTAGGAATACAACATAAAACGGCATATGTTTTTGAAAGACTTCTGTACCATTTCTTTATGTGTAATGTGCATAAAGAAATACAGAGAGAAAACGGATTAACTTTAGTTTAAAGACGGTGCTTGTGAAATATAATTATTTTTCGTAAGATCTTCGTTTGGTTTGTCTTGAATTTCAAAATGTTAGTTTGTTTGTTTTATGAATTTCGTGCAAAGCTACACGAGGGCTATCTGCGATAGCCGTCCCTAATTTAGCAGTGTAAGACTAGA
>NW_013675553.1:15676-19772 GCF_000517525.1 Limulus polyphemus
GTAAAAAGAAAGAACATTAAATAAAATAAATAAAAACAAATAAAGAAATCAATGTAGATTTTAAGTCTGGCTATGAGACACAGGCAGCATCGATCTTAGTAATGATACTTTAGTTTAATGTGTCTTCTTGGCTGGTTTGGGAGGATATAACGTTTACACTTTCAAAAAACAACAACATCAATGCCATGTTTTGCAATGATAAATAATTGTGGCCTAGGAGGTGTAGTACTTTTATCAATTCAATGTCACAAGATAAATGAGTAAACCAATTAAATTTTGTGTGTTAATTAATGAACCAAACGATTATGCTTTGTTTATGCGTCAAGTTGTTATAGCGGATAACCTTCGTATATATAGTCTTGAACGAAATTCTGAAAAACAACACGTTTTGTTTATAAATGTAGAAATAAACGAACAACAACACAAATAATTTTATACGTCAACATTAAAAATTATCTTTCTGGAGAAACAGTTCATAATAGTTTGAGGTTGGTTGAATGATCAAATATATTCACTTTTCAAGAAAATTGAACATTTCAAGGAATTTCCAGTTTAAGAAAAGCATCATCGATCAGAATGGAGACTATTTCATTTAATAAATGTTTTGTTTTAATATATAAGTTGTTCGGTTTTTTTATATTTAAAAAAAAAGCGACATTAATTTCTTGACGACCTACTAATAACTCCAGTAAATAAGAACAGTAAAATAAACAAATTAACTATGGAGGTCTGGTATGTTATTTGAAGAAATATTCTAATTTGTTTTGAAGTTATCTTAAAAACAGACAACAGACAGAAAAGAAAGGTCAGACGACAGGTGAAAACACTGCCCACGCGGTACTAACACCGGGCTGGCATTTATAAGTAGGCGGAGGGTGGTTAGGGAACGCGACAAACACAATAAGTAGGCGGATTTGTTTCAGGAAAGTGTAACAAGCGGAATTGGTATCATGTATTGAACACTATTACAAAGGTTTCATTACATATAACACGTGGTATCTCTAAACACGAGTGCAAGTCTACAGGCTTTATTTTTGTGAGTTTTGAACCCAAATAAGTACTTTTCTAGTCATTTGTTTCTTGAATTGCGTGCAAAGCCTCTCGTGGCCCATCTGCACTAGCCACCCTTACTTTATCAGTGAAAGACTAGAGGGAAGGTAGCTAATCAACACCACCCACCGCCAACACTTCTTTTTTTACCAACGAGTAGTTGAAATGACTGTCATAATACATCCCCCCCCCACGTCTGAAAAGGCGAGCATGTTCGGTGACGGGATTCTGTCCCGTGACCAGCAGATGACAAGTAGAGTGTCCTAACCACCAAACAGGCTTTTGCAATCGAAGGGACTCTTTTTTTTTTTTACCAACTTCCAATGCAACTTGAAGATACAGGAATAAAACGCAGTGTTAACACTCCTATTCGCTGTCTACTGACACAAGATTCCAAACAAAGCAGTCTGTGATGGTTGTTCAGAAGGAATAATGGCTAAAATAACGATCCTGGCCTTTTCTCTTTATTTTCAAAGCACATGACCTTAGATGCTGGGTCATTTGGGTACAGACGACACGGTAAGCTTAGTATCTCTACTTCTTGTTCGTTAGATAGCTACTAATCTTCGAAGATAGCCCTAACCACATTAAAATACGAGCAGAAGTCGTCAGTGTCGCAGTATTGTACATGACATACTGTTGGATGTTGGTTTGAGAGTTAAAGACCAATACTGTAATATAATGAGTTGCTCGGCTAATCACAGGTTGTTCTAACGTAAATAAATGTGTGTTTCTGGAAGAACAACTAAATATAATTACAGTATTTTGTTTGAATAACAAAGTATAAAGTTTCACACCGTATTAGGTACGGGACAATATTAGTTGAACACCGTATTAGACACGGAACAAAAATAGTTTCACACAGTATTATATACGGAACGATAATAGTTTAACACCATATTTGATACGGAACGATAATAGTTTAACACCATATTTGATACGGAACGATAATAGTTTAACACCGTTTGGGTACGGAACGACAATCGTTTAACATCGTATTAGGTACGGAACGACAATCGTTTAACACCGTATTAGATATGGAACGACAATAGTGGAACACCGTATTTGATACGGAACGATAATCGTTTAACACCGTATTAGATATGGAACGATAATAGTTTAACATCGTATTTGATACGGAACGATGATACTAGCTTGAATGACTTTAAGCGTATTCATTTGTATTTTGTTGTCTTCTCAACTATTATCATTCACTGTACATACAGTTGTTTGTTTAGCACTCATTTAACAACTTAGTTCACCAGAGATTTGAGATGGTTAATTAGAGTCTAAGCAGAACACTACTGTATCAGCCAGTCATTAAAAAAAACTAACAAAAACTTATTGTCTAGTAGTGTGCATACAACAAGAAGATGATACAGTGTAGAATCCATTGTTAGATGTCATCTACGCCGAAACGGAAAAGAGTGTAATCAGTTGAATATTTCACCAGACATTTGAGGTGCAGTCGGTTTTCTTAACAGAGATTCTCAGAAAGACCGGAGAAACTTGTGTTTAAAACAGGTCTTTGTCCATGGGTGTAGTCGCGCAGGATGTTAACCTTTAAATGGCCGTCTGTTAAAAGGACTAATCCGTCATTAGCCGGATTTTAATAGCTAGTGTAGGTGCTCCACATGCCTTTGACCTTAGTAATCTGTTGCGTTCGATTCAGAATTTGTCCGTGGGTGCGTCATCATCTGACGTAATCCGCGAGAAATAGGTTATTGCCACAGAGGGTGAAATAATTAACAAGATCTTTAATCACCTCTACTTAAAGAACGATTTAAATTTTCACTCAAATGATGACAAAAAGTATCAGATTGTTACGGTAAAATTGTTGGTTAAAATAACTTCTTAGTTTCGGTAAAAATACACAAAAATACGCTAAATCAAAACTACAGCGATAAATACGCATACACAGAATTTTAAACACAAAAATACGCTAAATCAAAACTACAGCGATAAATACGCATACACAGAATTTTAAACACAAAAATACGCTAAATCAAAACTACAGCGATAGAATACGCATACACAGAATTTTAAACACAAAAAATACGCTAACTCAAAACTACAGCGATAAATACGCATACACAGAATTTTAAACACAAAGATACGCTAAATCAAAACTACAGCGATAAATACGCATACACAGAATTTTAAACACAAAAAATCTTAACGGTCTGTATTTTAACGGTCTTATAATTATTTTGTTTTATGAATTCGTTTCAAGATATTTCTATTGAAACTATTTTCGCGAAGAACCATTCTTGTTGATTTATTCCCCAATGGCTACTTAACGCACGCTTGATTACGCTTTTATAACTTTGTATATTTTGTCATTTGTTCTCAAGATTCCGGTTGTGAGATTATATTCAGAAACACAACCCATGATACAATGTGACATTATGGTTTCATCAACAACCCATGGTACAATGTGACATTATGGCCATAATGTCACATTGTATCATGGGTTGTTGATGAAACCATAATGTCACATTGTATCAGGGTTGTTGATGAAATTTCATCAACAACCCATGATACAATGTGACATTATGGTTTCATCAACAACCCATGATACAATGTGACATAATTTCTAAATGAATTGTAATGTAATATAAAATGAGCACAAAACCTCTGGCACATCCAAGAGACCTTACAAAGGGGATTTACGTTTATGATGTTACGAAATTGACGTCATCAGCACCTGTCACTAGGAAACAAACCAAGGGATCAACAATCTTACTAACATGTCTCATGGTCTGTAAATGTTACTAACATGTCTCATGGTCTGTAAATGTTACTAACATGTCTAATGGTCTGTAGATCTTACTAACATGTCTCTTACTAACATGTCTAATGGTCTGTAAATGTTACTAACATGTCTCATGGTCTGTAAATGTTACTAACATGTCTAATGGTCTGTAAATGTTACTAACATGTCTCATGGTCTGTAAATGTTACTAACATGTCTAATGGTCTGTAAATCTTACTAACATGTCTCATGGTCTGTAAATGTTACTAACATGTCTAATGGTCTGTAAAT
>NW_013675553.1:20631-22697 GCF_000517525.1 Limulus polyphemus
CTAACATGTCTAATGGTCTGTACAGACCATTAGATATGTTAGTAAGATCTACAATTAGACATTTTAGTAAGATTTACAGACAATTAGACATGTTAGTAACATTTACAGACCATTAGACATGTTAGTAAGATTTACAGACCATTAGACATGTTAGTAACATTTACAGACCATTAGATATGTTAGTAACATTTACAGACCATTAGACATGTTAGTAAGATTTACAGACCATTAGATATGTTAGTAAGATCTACAGACCATTAGACATGTTAGTAACATTTACAGACCATTAGACATGTTAGTAACATTTACAGACCAGATCTTACTAACATGTCTAATGGTCTGTAAATGTTACTAACATGTCTAATGGTCTGTAAATTTTAAACCAAACAAACTGTTTATATTCCACCACTACGTGAGGTCCATATTTTTGTTTGTTTCGCTCTTCCTGACAGCATCGATGAACCGTGAATTCGGCGAAACTGGTCTGTTGCAGCAGGAGTAGTGAATCAAAGAATGAAATTAACCAATAAATATCTAATGTCCTCAGGTAGAAATACCATTATTTTCAATCTTTACCTCGTTCTACCATGATGGATTCAAAAAGCTAACTTACTGATTTAAATTTCTATAAATAAACACCACAGGTTAGCTAGTAACAGAATAGAATAAATCACATCAGATATTCTGTACATATACTTTCAGTTTCGGAAATACGTTTGTTAGTCTTTATTTTTACAGTTCACCGTCACGTTTTTATTCTTTCGACATAAACTGAGATCGTGGTTCTATCCGTAGACTCCTACGGTTTGTTTTCTTTGTTGCAGATCTTAATATTGTTAGTTTAATGAATGACCCTGTCTTTCAAGTCAGTTGATAATGTCAGTTATACAACCTATCACTGGTTTAGAAGACAAATGGCTTTTGAACGTCTAGACGTGGGAAGTTGAACATACCTCAATATGATTTGTTAACCTTTGACTTTCGTGGAAGGACGTTGTTTGTGTTATACACGATATAAACACTAACAAACTTATGTCTTGTAATTTATCGTTAATAACAAAACTTTCTATTTGCTATGCAACCTTACCCGCCTACGCCGTCTCAGAACAAACACGGTCCCAATGGTAACTAAGGTAACAACAGTTGCAAGACTAAAAGCAAAAAGGATGGCTTGAGTACTGCTAACGTTCTGGAACAGTTTTTGTTCGACACGTCCCTCCCACGTGCTGTTGGTGCTCTGTTGAAATGATGGCGATTTTCCTTCTTCTACGGACAGCGAACCCTCTAGAGATAGGACAAAATGTGGCTAAAATTACCATGGCTTTGTTTTTCATTTCAAATAAATACGTTTCAAGATTTCGTTTTTAGAACTACAAAACGGAATGAAAATACAGACTTTCGACTCAATTAACTGTAACGGAAATCACAAATTTAAGAAAAAAAACAATTATCTCTGGTTATTTATTAAATCGGAAAAATAAGACAACACTTTTAAGATATTTAAGTCTCAAGATATAAGATGTTTAAGAATATAATTTTGTAAAGAAAACAAAGTTATTCTATGAGTGAACGTTAAGGTAGCATAAGTATCTCAAACAAGACGATCTTTGGAAAACTTTTCCATTTATATATTGAAATAGGCCTCAACATGAGAGTGAGACAATTGTCGTAGACGGTCTTTGGAAAACTTTTCCATTTATATATTGAAATAGGCCTCAACATGAGAGGGAGACAATTGTCGTAGACGGTCTTTGGAAAACGTTTATATTTATATATTGAAATAGGCCTCAACATGAGAGGGAGACAATTGTCGTAGACGGTCTGGAAAACGTTTATATTTATATATTGAAATAGGCCTCAACATGAGAGTGAGACAATTGTCGTAGACGGTCTTTGGAAAACGTTTCTATTTATATATTGAAATAGGCCTCAACATGAGAGTGAGACAATTGTCGTAGACGGTCTTTGGAAAACGTTTCTATTTATATATATTAAAATAGGCCTCAACATGAGAGTGAGACAATTGTCGTAGACGGTCTTTGGAAAACGTTTCTATTTATATATTG
>NW_013675554.1:0-2415 GCF_000517525.1 Limulus polyphemus
GTGTTGTTTTCACATGTGGAATCTTTTAGTAATAGTATTATAACATGCTCTTTCACTGATTGTATTGTTTTCACATGTGGAATCTTTTAGTAATAGTATTATAACATGCTCTTTCAGTGATTGTGTTGTATTCACATGTGGAATCTTTTAGTAATAGTATTATAACATGCTCTTTCAGTGATTGTGTTGTATTCACATGTGGAATCTTTTAGTAACAGTATTATAACATGCTCTTTCAGTGATTGTGTTGTATTCACATGTGGAATCTTTTAGTAAAAGTATTATAACATGCTCTTTCAGTGATTGTGTTGTATTCACATGTGGAATGTTTGTTAAATACAATTTTCTTTCATTCCAGGTTTGGTGATTCTGTTTCCTGTTCGACTGATTTCAAAAGTTCACAGCACTATGCTAATCAAACTTCATCTAAAACTTCTCGATTACGCTCCATTTTTATTTTGGTCATGGTCGTAGTGACGCTGTTGCTGGCATTTCTCGTGTATCAAAACATGGAAGAATCTGAAAGCAGCTCTGTACCAGGCATCGACATGCATGTTTAGACATTGCCAAAAACCTGGGTGGCAGTCAAACTGTTCACTTGTTTTTAAGAATTTGATACATGTCTCTAAAATAGTGATAGAAAAATGTCTTAAACAAATAAAAAACATTTCTTTCTCAAAAATACAGAGTATTTGCATTTGTTAATGCAGAATTTTTACATTATCTCATTCCAAAGCTTTAAGTGTGCATCTGTGTGATAGATAAAATTGGAATTATAGAAAGAACAACTTGTAAATTTACGTTTGGAGAATACAGGTTCAGTAAGTTTCAAACCTTTTCTTTATGTTAGTTTTTAATATATTTTTTGGTATTATGGCTAAAATTGACTGCTGTTGATACTTAAAATACTTTGTGCCTTAACCATCCATACTGTTGTGTACTAATTTATAAGTACTTGATAATTTTCAGTCTTTCTAATGTACAAAAATCTTTCAAAACTGATTAAATGGTGTTTTTTAGTTTCAACTGAAGATGATTCTTTTACAAAATATTAATTGTACAAAGTGGGGGTGCTGTACATCCTAAAATACAGCAAAATACAACAAAGACCTTATACGAGATGGCCAAAACCATCAAATGTAAAAAGGATGAAAAAAAAGATTTTTGAGTCTGATAAGTTCTTTAATTTCTACAGAATCCTTTTCTTAGGTCAGTGACAGCAACTAATAAGAATTGTATTTTTTGAAACATTGGTACAACAAAAATACATCTTTCTTTATTTTTTCACTAGAATAATTGGTTGTTGTGAAACCTGAGATAGTTCTGCTTTAAAACAAACCAAAATCTAGTTCCTAAACTAGAAACTTTCTGATTCACACATTTATTGTGCTTTCTATAAAACTAAGTATAATAGTTATAAGCTTAATAAACATGGTTGGTTGTATTTGTGATATAAGAAAGCAAACTTCAATTTCAAGTTGTTTAAGTTGTAAAAAAAAAAATAGGTTTGACAACTACAGTCATGTTTAATTTAGGACATAAACAGTAGACTTGACAACTACAGATGGACTTCAGTTGCTACATATGAAAATAGGCTTAACAACTAAGATTGTGATTAAATTAGGGCTGGGTGATATAATAGATTACCTACATTTACAGTGGTTAGTGCCACGTAAACTATTCGATTAAACAAAATTACGGTTTCTGATTATTACAGTTTTTGATCAATCAAAATTATGATTTGGGTGTGTTGGGATTAAAAGAGTCTCGGGTTAAATTACCATTGCCACCAGATTTGCTTGCCTTGTCTTTATTGTGACAAAACTCCTAATGCTATATACTTGTGTATTGCTAATTAGAGGGAAGGCAAGTGTCTGGCAGCACCTGTCGCAAACTTCTTTTTTCCTGCTGCCAACTTTTGTTTTGCTTGTACTTATCATGAAGAATACTGTACTAATTGATTAATAGGGCCATTGATTAATCAATCACCAAATACCACTAATCAGCCATCTCTTATTGTGATATTCGATAAGAGGCTGATTATAGGCTTAACAGCTCCATGTAAGTTGTGATATATGAAAATAGGCTTAACAAGTAAGGTTGTTTAAATTGTAACATACTGTTACGATAGTGGAAGTCACGTGATGCTAGTAACATCATGAGCTTCTAGAAAATACATGTCCCTTCGTGAAGCCTCAAGTGTTTACTAGATGTACGGTATTCTTGTTTATAAGTCCGCCAACAAGTGACGGCAACAATGTAATTGAATTGCAGACAGAAATAGAGATGGACAGTTGGGTCGAGCGCGTGTGTCGTTCGTTGTGAATTATAGCGTTTGTTTAATTTATAGCATGACTGTGGAAATTAAGTGTATTGCAAAGTTGAATTGAGAAAGAATAAACTAGTTTTATTTAA
>NW_013675554.1:3415-5973 GCF_000517525.1 Limulus polyphemus
TTCATACATTCCTCCTCGTATCTGAAGGCTTCATTTAATATATTCCTCCTCGTACCTGAAGGCTTCATTTAATATATTCCTCCTCGTACCTGAAGGCTTCATTTAGTATATTCCTCCTCGTACCTGAAGGCTTCATTTAATATATTCCTCCTCGTACCTTACTGACTCATCATGATGTGATTCATTTTTTAGTTCTTTTTTTAACTTCACTACAAACTATAACATCTGAATGTGTATGTTTCATATACGGTTAGAAACCAATAACAGAGATATTGTTTTCCTAGTGAGATATTGAAGTAATACAGGCATGTTCTGACTTGAGCTTCACTTGTTGTGTGTAATGTCAGTGTTGAGACCAGGTTTCTATGTTGTTTGTAATGTCAGTGTTGAGACCAGGTTTCTATGTTGTGTGTAACGTCAGTGTTGAGACCAGGTTTCTATATTGTGTGTAATGTCAGTGTTGAGACCAGGTTTTTATGTTGTATGTAATGTCAGTGTTGAGACCAGGTGAATACTAAACTTACCTGTTTTAACGTTTAGACGAGAACCAAGAGAAAAGTTTGGTGTTAATTAAACCAGCTTATTTTTTCCTCCATACAACTTTATAATACACAGAATTTCCAAGCAGTACGTTAAACTGAACTACTTTTATGACACCCGCTATAAATCAGTGTTTCACACACTTTACTTACGGTGCCTACTGTTCGCTTGACTCAATTATCTATATCTTCAATCCCGATGGTTTTTCTCGCCAGGCTTATATACTAAAAAAGAGGGCGTCTAGCAAACACTCGGACATTCGCGGAGTTCCTCGATAATTCGAGAAACTCCAGCGCGCATGCTCCCAGCGTCACGCTACTTACGCTGTCGTAACAATATTTATCATTTTAACCAACCATGAAAGTTCGGGATTGCGTTAAAGCAGTTTATATTTACCCCAGAATCAAGATGTTTACTATTTTATAGATGAATTTTTATGATCAATTATTTCTGAGAAATGAATTAGGTCCGCAGCAACTTTTCAAAGAGGATCGTCATCAACACATGATAATCAAACGTTTGTTTTGTTTTTTCATAGGGAGAAAAGAAGTATATATTTGGCAACAAATGTGAAGTATATTGTGTACACACAGACTGGGGAGGAAAACTGAACTTGCTTGTTGAATGGCTATACTTTAGCAAGCTATGTGAATTAAATGTAGAAGATAGGCTGTCCGGGGTTACTTTGAACAGTAACCTCAGCCATTCAGTGTAACCCTAAAGTCATGTTTAATTTATCTAACATTGTCCCTGAGGTTCAGTTGACCAAATAGCTTATCACATTCTATACATATGTGTTGAAGGTTGAAGTCACCCTGTATGTGATTTGTACCAGTAATCACATATACCCAGCGAACATCTGTCGAAATGAGCAGACACTACAAATGGCGGTCTTATTCTTGTTGCTTCAAGAGCTACATGGATGAAGACTTAAAAAAAGGCTCTTGATAAGATAAAAACAACGAAAATGTCCCTTAGAAAATTCAGCAAGGAGTCCAACATTTCTCTTGGAAAGTTAAGTCACACATTGAACAAAAAACATGGAGGGAAGCAGAACATCCAACAGTCTTCTCTGAAGCAGAGGAGCAATCATTGACGGATCATATAAAAGTTTTGGGTTTTTATGGATCATATAAAAGTTTTGGGTTTTCACGGATCATATAAAAGTTTGGGGTTTTTATGGATCATATAAAAGTTTTGGATTTTCACGGATCATATAAAATGTTTGGGTTTTCATGGATCATATAAAAGTTTTGGGTTTCCACTTGACACTTTTAACATAAAAATTATCTAAACTCACTGAAAGCAATTTTCCAACAACTTTTGAATGGCAAATGTCTTTCGTGGACAGGCATAAAGATGAAATTGTATGCAGGACGTGTCAGAACACCAAAAGATGACGGGTAAGTGTTAGTACTGAAGAAGTCAGGAAGTACTTTAAACACCTAGAAGAGAGACTGAAGGATGATGTACCTGATGATGACAAAAGTTTGTCGAAACTTTGTACATTTGTAATAAAGTTTCTTTCACTACCCATTCAAGCCGTTTCCAAACTTTATTTTCTAAAAAGCAGGTTCCCTGTCATCAAAACTGAAGGATGGCGATCAACAAGTGCCCCCACAGAACATTTTCAATTACGATGAAACAGATCTGTGTGATGACCTTGTTTTGAAGTTTGCTGATCAGAACAATATATCGTTTGTTACTTTGCCACCCAATGCAAATCATATGATGCAACCACTTGACATTGCATTTTATAGACTTTTGACTGAGTATTGGAGAAAAATCGTGGATGATTGGAAAGTGAGTGGCAAGAAGAATGCAAAAACCCTGAAAAAAATTGCATTTCCATCACTGCTAAAGAAACTGTAGGGTTTCTTTAGCAAAACCCAAAGTAATGGCCAGAGCCCTTGAATTTGAATCCTAAGTTAAGTCCAGCACAGAGGTACCAAGGTTGGTACAGTCATCAGGATTCAAAGCCAGAAAAGGTCAGCTTTCAGAGAGGTTTGAGGGAATTT
>NW_013675554.1:6973-16045 GCF_000517525.1 Limulus polyphemus
CCAAGAAGTGACGGCAACAATGTAATTGAATTGCAGACAGAGATAGAGACGGACAATTGAGTCAAGCACGTGAGTCGTTTGTTGTGAATTATAGCGTTTGTTTAAGTTATAGCGTGACTGTGGAAATTAAGTGTCTTGCAAAGTTGTATTGAGAAAGAATAAACTAGTTTTATTTAAGAAAGGACTTGTATCATTAAAGTTTCTTCGGAAAGAATTTTTACGGAAAATTAACAAACGAACAGAGACGTAACAATATATTTCTTTCTTAACGTTTCTACAGACTGCCTTCACTTGTACATTGTTGTAACTTTTAGGCCTAAGTAACTTTACAAATGATGTTCAAATGGAAATACCTCGCCAGTGGTACTACAATTAACGTAAAAATAAACTTACTTTTACAATTTCATGGCTAATAAATACAGTAACAGACTCTACTCGATATCTAACACTTAAAACAGAATATTTCACTGAGTAACAGAATCTACTCAATATCTAACACTTCACTGAACTAAGTGACTGGTTCACTGTTTACTAATTCTTGAATTTATAACATAGCTTTATATCTAAACACTTTGAAAAGTCTCTCAATCACTATATTCCAGAATGTTCTAGGTATTCTAAGACTAGTTTCACGTCATTGCCCTCTAGTTAACATCTAAATTACTGAATTGTGAAGTCCTTTAAGCAATTCCAATACAAAAATAAAACACTACAGTAAACTGTCCATTAATCATATCTTTTTGGTGGTTTTCTCTTTCGAAGCACATGGTGTACAAATATAATAACCTTTTGTCCTTTGTAGCCATTAACTGTTCTGTTGCTGGGGTTCTTCCTAGGTAGATGGTCGAGTTAATTCACTTGCGGCTACATCCTTGTTGATTCTCTGAAATGGTCTCAACAAAAGCCCTAGACTCTTAAACAAGTTTATTTTCCACTGAGAAATTCTTCTTTGGGGTTACCTAGTTGGATATTCTCAAACTGATATACTTCCAAAGACAATCATGGTGGACTACTCTTGGCTTCAACCACCTGTCCTTCCATGTTCTGTAATTCACATCATTGATTATTTTCCCTATGGAATTCGTTTTCTCTTGTGACGAGAAATGTTCAGTCATACCATGTCAACATGATGAAATCCAGTTTTCATCAGCCTTAAAATCCTTTCATTTCATCACAAACTTATTTAAGTCTTCCTTGAGTAAAGTCATGTCCAACATCATTGTTCTTCATATCTATCAATTCCACACAACTTGCTAGAGTGCTCCAGTCACTAGATGAATCATTATTGGTAATAACTCCTGGTATGAGTATATATGTGACTTATTGGTGGTACAGTGGACACCCTATTGTCATTGAAAGTTTACCTCTTCTGTATGATTTGCCATGTAGTATACAGGAATTTCTTGGTCATAGACTGAAATTATCTGAATTTAGCCTAACTTTGCATCCTTTTCTTTTCATGAAGTAAATTCCTAATATGCACCCTTTCTCAATATCTATTACCTACACGTCATGAGGTGTACAAAAGCTTCTTACAGTAAGGATAATTTCTAATTTTTCTTTTACTGGAACTTTATGCCACTGTTTGCATCAATCCCCTTCTTTCTTCATCTTTGAAAGCAAATTTCCATCCTTCATTAACAAATTTGGCCAAACAGTTGTAGCTGTAGAATCAATGTCAGTCAACCTATTGAAGGTTTTCTATCAAAAAGCCCATGCACTCCCAAAAGAGTTTCCTCAAATAAAAATTATTTTCTCATTTTATGTCTCATTAGCTTTTGTTGTACCTTTGATATGATAGTGCTCTGAGACACATCCTCATGGTATTGTTTCCTTGACTTAATAACTGCTGTTTTTCCTTACAGTCTCTACTATAATGGTCATATTTCCTATATTTATAACAGTTCCCTCTTTCTGGTGTCTTTTAGAAGGAGTTCTTCTTCCTTACAGGCTTTTGTGTGCAGTTCTTGGCAGTATATTCTTTCAAGTTACACTTCAAACACTTATTGTCTTGTGGTTTATTTCCTCCATTTTGTGTAATTAGTTGTCTAGTTAATACTTTTAGTTCTTTGAGACTATCGTCAGAGGGGGTTGATGTTTCAATAGTACACAATCTGAGAATATTGGTACTTCTAAATGTTGTCTTTAGTTGTTCTTCTGTGACTTTAAGGGATTATGTTTTCATTGCCAACTATAGGGCTTCTTTTGATATTGTATGCATGCTTTACTTACTCCAAATTCTCATATCCTCATCTGTTACAGTATCCATACAAACTAGTCATGTGTTAGTTAGTCCATCATTCTACAAGGGGCATACAGGTAAGATTAGTGGACAGGTATTTTCAAATATTTTGCAACTTCAGCTAAGGTATCTTCTTTCCTCTGTATCCTGCTCTGAATATTTCCCTTTGATGTGTCACTCTGAACCTATTGGATAAAGCATTTAGCAATGCTCAATAGTTGTTATGACTCTCAAATGGAAAATTACTTAATGTTGTCAAAGCTGATACTTTTAAATCGGCAGCAAGATGAATAGCTTGTTGTTCACTGTTCCATTTATTCACGTTGGAAACTATTTCAAGCTTGGGATAGTTCCAGAAACGTGGCGTCACTGTAGTCATGTGACTCGCTGACGCAACAGTATCATGGGTGACATATCGTATCTTGGCGAATGCTCTAGTATTTGCTAGATATAGGGTAGTTTGGTATATATAAGAGGGGACAACGTGACGCGGTAATGTGTGTATAGACAGTGAGTAATTGAACTGCAGTCAGAAGTATTGTAGACGTTCGTTGTTACAGCGTCTGTTTAGCGCGATTGTTGAAGTTGAGTGTATCGGTAAAGTTATATTCGGAAAGAATAAACCAGTTTTATTAAGTAAAGACTTGTGTCGTTAAAGTTTCGTCGGAACGAATTTACGGAGAGTTAATTAACAAACGGAGACGTAACAATACCTTTCCATCATACTCTGTTGGTTTCTCAATCAGGCAGTGTTGTTGAATTGACTACCGAAATTTTGGAACTGGATTTGATAGTGACATGACTTGAGTAGTTCAGTTAGTTCCTATAGTAGTGGTATTGTGTAGACCAGATAAGTTCACATAGTCTATATTTCGTAGTAGATGGTATTTTATGTTAGAAGGCTTAAACTAATGGAGAAAGAGATGTGGTTGGTTTAATCTTTGCATTTAATAATTCATTTTCCAGATGTTTTATTCTGTCACCGATGTTCTTTACTTCTTCGTTGATGTGTTTCTGTAGTTTGTTGATGTCATTATGTATTTATTAAATTTTATCATTACAGCCTTCTTGTACTTTTTTATATCCTCCAGCATTTCTTAATACTTGTTATATGTCCCCTGTATATCTCCTATAGCTTCATAGATCTTGTCTGTAATAGGTTAATTTTTTCTTAATTTTTCTTTAAATATTATGTCTCATTCTTCTAATTTTCTTTCTATTTCTTCTTGGTTCTTCTTTTAATTCATTGTGTAATTCTTCATTTAACTGTTTCATCATTTCTAACAATGTTTAAATCACACTTCGGAATGTGGTAATATTTTGAGTCAAGATATATTTTTTTCACCAAAGTAATCACACTTCTGACACCAATATTTTAATGTGTTCTTTCACTGGGTGGATCATTTTAAATGCTCCCCAGTGGCACAACGGTATGTCTGTGGACTTACAATGCTAGAAACCGAGTTTCGATACCCATGGTTTGCAGAGCACAAAGAAACCATTGTGTAGCTTTGTGCTTAACTTCAAAACAAACAAACGAAAAATCATTTTAAATAACTTGGTGAAAATAAAGCCAATTAGAATTCACATAACCATAACAAATTAATTATTTCAGCCTTCACATTAGTTACAGGGTACAATCCCTTCTAAACTGTTATATGCTCTAGTTCAGAAATAACGTTCTCACTTTTAAATACACAGAGATTTACTCACTAATGGTATTTCGACTAGTGTACAAATAAACTTGCTTGTACAATTTCACGACTATTTGATTGAGTAACTAACGCAAGTATGAATATTTCATTGACTTTTCAATCACTGAACAAGCTGACAACTAAGTACCTCACTGATTCACTGGCACTCTATTAACTGAAAAACTGATTCAATGCTTCATTTATTCAGTAGTTATAATGTAGCATTGTTTCTAGACATTTTGTAAAGTCTCTCGATCATAAATATTCCCGAATATTCTAGGGGTACTTTTATAAACCTACATAATCCTTACGTCCTGTGCCCTCTAGTTAACGTCAAAATTAAAACAGGGAAATATAGCTTGCAATAATATTTCTGATTCGCGCCATTTTTGTTATTAATATATTATTTTGCCATAGTTAATTTTCAGTGTAAGTCTGTACAGAGATAACGTTCAGAACCTTCAGTACTTACACTGTTAGTTAGATTTATTGGTATGTTAACTTTTATTGATTTTTAATTTTATTGGCTTTACTTCTAGATAATTGCTTGAACAAAGTATGTCTACACGAAAAATTAAGTGGGTTACTGGATTATGCCTGTGCTCCATGGTTTGTAAGTTGTACTTTTTTGGTATAAGTGTAAGTTGTAACTCTTTTAGTGTAAAACTAAAAGTGATATTATATTGAGTCCATCAGTCCACTGCGAAATTCAGATATTTTGATCTTTTTTCATTTTGAAAATAATTACAAATTTTACAATGTACGCTTTACGCACTATTCAATACTTGTTACTATTACTAAAGTATTAGTACCAATTTACGAATACTATCACTGTTTGCTAACTACGTGGGGAAGCCAGCCTGGACTATAAACAGAAGTTAGTAACACTTACACTATCAGTGTAATGTAACAATTGCCTACCCATGTCCTGTTTTCGTTACATTAGCTCATCCTATTTTTTCTATCTTGTTTTTAAAGGGTGTGTTCAATTGCGTAAACAGGTTACTTCTACAAAAGTTTAAACGACTAACTCTCGTAAGTTGTAACTTATATGTTAATGTTGTACTAATAGTAAAACTAGTAGCAGTACTAATACAAATAACAGTAATTGTGTTACTGTTACTAATAGTACCTAACGCTGCGTTTTTATAATAAGGTTATTAAAGGTAAAGTAAGCCTCCATTGGAGCTGTTGTAGGATTGAATTATTTTATATATGAATTTGAAAATAATCTGTTTATTGAAACTTTAAAGTTCAAGGAACTGTATGTTGTGTTTATCGAGTTAGGCTTAGTTTGTTTTGTATAGAGTTGTTGAACGGGGAGCTAGTCCTAGTAATAGTATGGCCAATTCAGCACCACCAAACTTACTGCACTATAAATCATATTTATATTAATACAGCTAGGCTCATTAACTTAGAAGTTTTTCCAAAATAGCAAGATTTTCAAACTGAACATTGATTGGTGCAAGTTTATCTTGGTTTTTGTAAATAAGAATTGGTGTGCTAACATTTACAAATACATAAATTTTGATGTTGAAAAACAAATAATATATGGCATGGTTATGCAAAATTATGCAGTTCTAAGTTATTTAGTTGTAAAATAACTGATATGGAAGTGTTCTACCGATTGTGGTATGTTATTGTTACGTGAATTTTACCCAATTTTAGAGAAGTAAATATTTAGGATAAAAAGTCTTCCATAGCGAACAACAATGATACTTGTATTGTTATTGATTTGAAATACTAGCATAAGAAAAATTTTCTCTGTTTTTAATTTATTGATAGTACATACATCTCTTTGTTTATTGTATAGGCATGAATTGTTCATATTTCATTCCTTGCATAAAATATTATGCATTCTCCTTAAGTAATTGGCTCGGTCTCATAGTTTTAATACCTACATTCATCACAGTAAGGCCTCTTTTATGGTTTTAAGGTTTCCATGAAATTTTAGATAAAGATTTTATATATTTTACATTTCTAAACTGGTATAGAAAGTACATTATCAACTTTATCTGCCAAACTAAGTAAATGTATTTTCAACAAGCAAAAGTACCCGTCCCCAGTGATGGGAAAAGTATCAGTTAATGTAGCAAAAATACCAGCCTACAGTGACGGGAAAAGCTTAAGTTAATCTACCAATTTAAATTATTTCATGGACTAAATTATTTCATGGACTCGGAGAGAAATCTCTGAGCTACTTATACCGCCCACTGCATAAATTTATTGTTGAGCGTTTCAATCATGCTGAAACCCGCTAAACAATAACATACGGTAAATCTACATTTTTATTCTTTAAGTTACGTCACATTTTGAAGTGTGAATAATTCCTAACTATTTAGCGTAGCATATCCTGCTTGTGAAATAAAATTTGGCATCAACAGTATTCATGCCTGTTATCCCGTCATTTCAAAAGTGAATGTTGGACTTTGCCTGCGTGCACACCTTTTCAAATGGGAGACAGACACCATAGTTTACAATATATACAAGATCACTTCCTGAACATGTGAATGAAATGATTAGTGTATTAGATTACTACTCCACCTAGTGTTTATATTTCATCTAACTTAGATTGTGTAGTTTTACATTCTAAGGCCTTATTTCAGTTTGACATTATTATACATGGTTTTTTCTTCTGGTTGAAGGTCTTACACTGTTATCGACACCAGTATAAAGGTTTTTCACTGTTATAGACACCAGTATAGAGGTTTTTCATTGTTACAGACACCAGTATAAAGGTTTTTCACTGTTATAGACACCATTGTAAAGGTTTTTCACCGTTATAGACACCAGTATAAAGGTTTTTCACTGTTATAGACACCATTGTAAAGGCTTTTCACTGTTATAGACACCAGTATAGAGGTTTTTCATTGTTATAGACACCAATATAAAGGTTTTTTCACTGTTATAGACACCATTGTAAAGGTTTTTCACTGTTATAGACACCAGTATAAAGGTTTTTCACTGTTATAGACACCATTGTAAAGGCTTTTTCACTGTTATAGACACCAGTATAAAGGTTTTTCACTGTTATAGACACCAGTATAGAGGTTTTTCACTGTTATAGACACCATTGTAAAGGTTTTTCACTGTTATAGACACCATTGTAATGGTTTTTCACTGTTATAGACACCAATATAAAGTTTTTTTCACTGTTATAGACACCATTGTAAAGGTTTTTCACTGTTATAGACATCAGGTATTGACTATAGATTTGCTAAATATATTCTGGGACAATCCACTTTTACTTGGGAAATGTGTCTTGCATGTTTCTACTAAACTGGAATAGTTTTAGGTTGACTATTTCACAGGTTTGACTTTGTGTAGTTTTGTAGTTTAAGTATACAAGTGTAACTTATCCATCTGTACAAAACACTGCAGCCTGTCTCCTCTGAAGTGTTGTCCTTTAACTCTGTAACTGTTACTAATCTTATTTCTTCTCTGAAGTGTTGTCCTTTAACTCTGTAACTGTTACTAATCTTATTTTTCCTCTGAATGAAGTGTTGTCTTTTAACTCTGTATCTCTTACTAGTATCTCTTACTAGTACAGGCATGGCTGTACTGGTAACCCTATTTATCTAGATGATACAAGTTACCAATCTTCCATGGCTGTACTGGTAACCCTATTTATCTAGAAGATACAAGTTACCAATCTTCCAAGGCTGTACTGGTAACCCTATTTATCTAGAAGATACAAGTTACCAATCTTCCATGGCTGTACTGGTAACCCTATTTATCTAGAAGAAACAAGTTACCAATCTTCCAAGGCTGTACTGGTAACCCTATTTATCTAGAAGATACAAGTTACCAATCTTCCATGGCTGTACTGGTAACCCTATTTATCTAGAAGATACAAGTTACCAATCTTTCAAGGCTGTACTGGTAACCCTATTTATCTAGAAGATACAAGTTACCTAATCTTTCAAAGCTGTACTGGTAACCCTATTTATCTAGAAGAAACAAAATACCAAGAAGGGCAATTACCTGAAACATTAATATTCTGTTTCATAATTCTAGAGTAAACTTTATCAAGATGTTTTATGGCTTAGCTATAATTCAACTTACTGGTAAATCATAAAACAGGTTAAATATGTTGTTATATTAAACACATAGAATCTAAAGACTAGTTCACTGTCTCTTCATGTTTGAGGACTATCTTGTTCACTTGACTTTAGGTACATTAGTTTAAATTCAGCTCTAGATAGGTTATAAATCAGGTACTGGTATTATGTAAACATCAAATAAAGTTATTGTCTCTTCTGTATTAAATATGTTGTTATATTAAACACATAGAATCTAAAGACTAGTTCACTGTCTCTTCATGTTTGAGGACTATCTTGTTTACTTGACTTTAGGTACATTAGTTTAAATTCAGCTCTAGATAGGTTATAAATCAGGTAAGTACATTGTATTACTAGTATTATGTAAACATCAAATAAAGTTATTGTCTCTTCTGTATTATTAATATTATACTTTATTACTTTAATTTTAAGATAAAATACTGTAATATATTTGATTTTCAAACATGGGTTTAACAGTATTGACAATAGACTACTGGTATTGAGTATTTATTCCCAGACTACAAATACAATGGTTGAGACTAGTGTAGGTGTTAAGCACTCACAGTTTGTTAGATGTAATGGGTGTAGTGAGTGGGTTTTATTTGTGAACTCGGGACTGGCATGTACTTTTAAGGAAGCTAGTAATGAAGATGTGCAACTTGTATGTGGAGTTTGTAGGTTGGAGAAGATGTTAGAGTCAATCATAACTAAAGTAGAGGCAATAGATAAAGAGAAGTGTAGACTGTGGGAAATGACAGTAGGATTCCAAGAGGAGCTTAAACTTTTACATTCAAGGCATACATCAGCTAACAATAACTCTTCAGGAAAGTTATAAAGAGTAATATTAGGGCTAAAAGTGGTGAATTTAGTTATAATGAGCCTATCCTGTTGAGTAACAGATATCGGCCAATGGCTTGTGCTGATGAGGAACTATTGGAGGAAAGGAAACGAAAGTGGTCAGAGAAGGATGTGGATGATAAGGAGGTTATAGTTATAGGTGATTCTTTGACAAGGCATGTGGATAGAATAGTCTGTGGGGTAAATAGGGAGAAAAGAACCTGATAATGCTACCCAG
>NW_013675554.1:16908-17914 GCF_000517525.1 Limulus polyphemus
TTTACAACGAGATTAAGATTTCAGCTGTTAATGAAGTCATAATTATGGGTGATTATAATATTAGGCATATAGATTGGGAAATGTTAAGAGTTATAATTGTTATAGTTTTCATGCTATAACTTTTAAATTAGTAAGCGAATGTTTACAAAATTTATCAGTAAACATTACAATGCTTTCATACTCAAAATATCAACTTTTTTATAAAGTCTTGAGGTTTATAAAGCAATGTTTTTCTCATGTCTTTTTTTTTTCTTTTTGCATGTTGCCTATCTATCATGCAATGTAATATTCTTTTTAAGATTAAAAACACTTTTATGTATCAGAAAATTTTGAAATTTCACATACAAAATCTTTATAATGTTCAAATAGTTATCAAACGTTTCTCAAGAAAAAACTTTATTTTATCTGTTATTTTCAGTACTGGTTCGATAGATTTGACCAATCTCACAACCACCATAACAAAATTAGGAAATAAATATAAATTATGCCTCTTTCAATCTAGAATGAACACAGATTGTAACATGAAAACATGAATGTTTAGATTAAATAGCTTAAATCTCATAAAATTATACATTTATATATATTTATTATTTTTATTATATTGACCTTTCAGCCATGCCTGGCTAACAATACAGAAGTTACAATTATGAGGCTCACTTGCAATCATGTTATCATATCAAATAATATAAACTGACCTTTGGTCTGTGCAAAGTAACTTGTCTTGGCTATGCTTTTGTAGACTAGTATTTTGTAAAATACAGTCAAATGTCAAGTAAAGCAAACAATTATCTCTTCTAGTTACGATCTTTGTACTCGGTTGCTGCTTGAGTAGGTTGCTAAGCTTTTAAAAAAATTGCACGTGGAGGATATGAAACAAAATATTTTTTTAGGTTTTATATATACATTTGAATAACTAAAAAATCATAAAGTAGTACATTAATATCATAGAATTCCACTATAATTTATCAAGCTTAGTAACTAAACTGTATTTGAGACTAAAGAAAAT